>NC_081553.1:141714765-141926765 GCF_963082655.1 Stomoxys calcitrans | reverse complement strand
TCTGTTTGTAATTACTCGAAATATTCGTCTGAGACCCCATAAAGTATATATATTCTTGATCGTCGCGGCATTTTATGTCGATCTAGCCATGTCCGTCCGTCTGTCTGTCGACAGCACGCTTACCTCCGAAGGAGTAAAGCTAGCCTATTGAAATTTTGCACAAATACTTCTTGTTAGTGTAGGTCGGTTGGGATTGTAAATGGGCCATATCGGTCCAAGTTTTGATATAGCTGCCATATAAACCGATCTTGGGTCTTGACTTCTTGAGCTTCTAGAGGGGCGCAATCCTATCTGATTTGGCTAAATTTTTGGATGAGGTGTTTTAATATGACTTCCAATAACTGTGCCGAGTATGGTTGAAATTGGCCCATAACCAGATATAGCTGCCATATAAACCTATCTTGGATCTTGACTTCTTGAGCCTCTAGAGGTCGCAATTCTTATCCGATTTGGCTGAAATTTTGCATGAGGTGAGGTGCTAACAATAGTTCAAATCGGTCCATCACCTGATATAGCTGCAATATAAACCGATCTTGGGCTTCTACAGGGAGAAATTCTTATACGATTTGGCTGAAAGATTGCATGATGCGTTTTGTTATGTTTTAAAACAACTGTATTAATAATGGTTCAAATCGGTCCATCATCGTCATGATATCTTAAGTCGATCTAGCCTTGTCCGTCCGTCCGTCTGTCTGTCGAAAGCACTCTAACTTTCGAAGGAGTAAAGCTATCCACTTGAAATTTTGCACAAATACTTCTGATTAGTATAGGTCGCTTAGGATTGTGAATGGGCTACATCGGTTAATGTTTTGATATAGCTGCCATATAAACCGATCTTGGGTATTGACTTCTTGAGCCTTTAGAGGGCGCAATTCTTATCCGATTGGTATGAAATCTAGCACGACGTATTTTGTTATGATATCCAATAACTGTGCCAAGTATAGTTCTGATCGGTACATAACCTGATATAGCTGCCATATAAACCGATCTTGGGTCTTGACTTCTTGAGCCTCTAGAGGTCGCAATTCCTATCCGATTTGGCTGAAATTTGACATGACGTATTTCGTTATGGCTTCCAACAACTGTACTTAGTATGGTTTAAATCGGTCCATAACCTGATATAGCTGACATATAAACAGGCCTGGGATCTTGATTTCTTGAGCCTCTAGAAGGCGTAATTATAATCCAATTTGACTGAAACGGCTTCTTCCATAATCTCCAACTTACGTGTCAAATGCGGTCAAAATCGGTCTATAGCCTGATGCAGCTCCCATATAAACCGATCGCCCTATTTTACTTCTTGAGCCTCTAGAGGGTGCAATTCCTATCCGATTTGGCTGAAATTTAGCATGAGGTATTTTGTTATGACTTTCAAAAACTGTGTTTAGTATGACGCAAATCGGTACATAATCTGATTTAGCTGTCATATATACCGATCTGGGATCTTGACTTCTTGAGCCTCTAGAGGGCGCAATTACTATCCGATTTGGCTGAAATTTTGTACAACGTTTTCTCCCATGACTGAATCGGTCTATAGTCTGAATCAACACAACAGAGATGCCGGGAAAAGAACTCGACATATTTGATCATGGTGGAGGGTATATAAGATTCGGCACGGTCGAACTTAGCACGCTTTTACTTGTTATAAAATTATGTTCGAGGTTGCAAATTGCTGCTAGGAAAAAAATGAATAAATTTACATTTTCTCGAATACAAAATTCTCACATCATTCCTGCTGACAAATGGACACGAACATGCTTTATGCCATCGGGAATATTAAGAAATAAAATCAATTTGTTAAAAGTATTGTAAATATCATTCAGTCTTAGGATTGGTTTGCATTGTTATATTTTCTTGTAATAAGGACCAATGAATAATGCAAAATTGTAAGGAATTCACCAAAGTTGGCTTCGACTTCCAAATACCTTGCAAATGCAGTTACCAAACACCAAAATAACGTACTGTGGGATAGAATCGAAAAAATAAAATTAGTAAAAGATCTGTTTGAGAATGGGAAGAGTTACCCCCTTGAAATTTTGAAAGGATAGAGCTGAGGTGTTATCAAGGTGTTCAAGGCTTTCGGTGTTCAGGGCGCCTCTTGGAAGGTCCCTAAAGTTGGACACCTCGCATTTCGAAAAATGGTTTGGGCGGACAAATGGTCATTTGTGGTCCGATTTCCAATTTTTTTTTAAAAATCCCTACAAAAATTCCATTTGATGACTGCAGTATCTCTCCCGATTTCGGGGATATTCGACCTTTAAATTTTATTTTTTTGGTATTATTGGCCAGATCAGCGTCGTATTTTGTGATTTACGAGGTATTTGTGGGTCCATTTTAATTTTGGTGCATGATTTGGATACAAATGTGAGCATTATTTATTTTTGTTTTTTGACACTTTTATCTGCAAACCCCAACTTTCAATTGAATTTTGGTATTCGGAAAATTGCCAATTTCCCCTAATTTTTGTTTTTGGAAACTCATTCATTTCAAACATTCACTCCTCTGATATTTAATATGTACATTAGTATATGTTGCTTTTACTATACATAGTTTGACCCAGCGTAAAAATGTTAACATTACATTGACTTAAATGAGCATGCTTATAAATATAGAAGTAGCAACTGATTAGTATTTTTAAGTTATCTCCTATACCATTGAGGGTGTAGATGTTTTCATGTTATCAAGTACCTAGTTGATTGTGTTAAGAATACCCTGTATATATGGAAAGACGTTATTGTTTGTCCATGTCCGTCCGTCTGTCGAAGGTTAGGTAACTTTCGAAGACGTTAGTCTAGGCGCTTGAAACTTTGCACAAACACAAACATTAGTGCAGGTCGGTTGGGATTGTAAATGGGCCAAATCAGTCCATTTTTTGGTATATAAACCGTCAAAAAGAACCGATCTCGAGAGTGCGCAATGTTTGTTTCGTGCGAAGTGTTTTGTTTCGTCTTCCAACAACTATGCCAAGTATGGTCTAAATCGGTTCATAACCTAATATAGTTCCCATATAAAGCGATCTCCCGATTCTTATCCGATTTCGCTGAAATTTTTGCTCAATGATTTTCACTATGGTCTCCAACATCCAAACCAAGTATGGACTGAATCAGTCCATCACCTGATATAGTTTTAATAGTACAGCAAATATCATCCGTTGTCTTTTGTTAGCCTAAAAAGAGATACCGGGCATAGAACTTGACAAATTCGAACCATGTTAGAGGGATGTTGGAGGGTATGTAAGATTCAGTCCGGCCAAATTTAGAACGCTTTCACTTTTTAAGAAATAAATAGCCAAATAATGTAAGCGAAACAACAGCAATAAAAAATGACAATTTTCTGAAAACAAACAAGTAAAATCGTGCTAAGTTCGGCCGGGCCGAATCATACTTACCCTCCACAATGGATCGCATTTGTCGAGTTCTTTTCCCGGCATCTATTCTTAGACAAAAAAAAAAGGATATAAGAAAAGATTTGCTTTGCTATTAGAGCGATATCAAGATATGGTCTGGTTTGGACCACAATTAAATTATATGTTGGAGACCTGTGTAAAATGTCAGCCAATTCGAATAAGAATTGCGCCCTTTGGGGGCTCAAGAAGTAAAATAGAGAGATCGATTAATATGGGGGCTGTATCGAGCTATAGACCGACATAAGAGAGTCCGTCGTACAAACGTTCAGTCAAATCGGATAATAATTGCGACCTCTATAGGCTCAAGAAGTCAAGATCCCAGATCGGTTTATATGGCAGCTATATTAGGTTATGAACCGATTTGAACCTTATATGACACAGTTGTTGAAAGTAAGAATAAAATACGTCATGCAAAATTTCAGCCAAATCGGATAGGAATTGTGCCATCTAGAAGCTCAAGAAGTCAAGTCCTCAGATCTGTTTATATGACAGCTATATCAGGTTATAAACCGATTTGAACCACGCTTGGCACAGTTGTTAAATATCATAACAAAATACTTCGTGCTAAAATTTATTCAAATCGGATAAAAATTGCGCCCTCTAGAGACTCAAGAAGTCAAGTTCTCAGATCTGTTTATATGACAGCTATATTAGGTTACGGACTGATTTGAACCACACTTGGCACAGTTGTTGGATATCATAACAAAATACTTCGTGCTAAAATTCATTCAAATCGGATAAAAATTGCGCCCTCTAGAGGCTCAAGAAGTCAAGACCCAAGATCGGTTTATATGACAGCTATATCAGGTTATGAACCGATTTGAACCATACTTTACACAGTTGTTGGATATTATAGCAAAAGACGTCGTACGAAATTTCATTCAAATCGGATAAGAATTGCGCACTCTAGAGGCTCAAGAAGTCAAGACCCAAGATCGCTTTATATGGCACCTATATCAACATATGGACCGATATGGCCCATTTACAATACCAACCGACCTTCACTAATAAGAAGTATTTGTGCAAAATTTCATGGTTCGGTTAGCGTGCATTAGACAGACATACGGACGGACATGGCTAGATCGACATAAAATGTCACGACGATCAAGAATATACTTTATGGGGTCTCAGACGAATTTTTCGAGTAGTTGCAAGCAGAATGACGAAATTAGTCTACCCCCCATCCTATGGTGGAGGGTATAAAAAACAAGTAAAAGAGTGCTAAGTTCGGCCGGGCCGAATCTTATATACCCTCCACCATGGATCGCATTTGTCCAGTTCTTTACCCGGCATCTCTTCTTAGGCAAAACAGGATACAAGAAAAGATTTGCTCTGCTATTAGAGCGATATCAAGATATGGTCCGGTTTGGACCACAATTAAATTATATGTTGGAGACCTGTGTAAAATGTCAGCCAATCCGAATAAGAATTGCGCCCTTTGGGGGCTCAAGAAGTAAAATAGAGAGATCGATTTATATGGGACGTATGTTGATGGTCATCAACGTATGTTGATGGTCATGAGAAAATTTCAGGCAAATCGGATAATAATTGCGACCTCTAGAGGCTCAAGAAGTGTTTTCAATTAAGATGATTAATCGAATCAATTTTCTAACAAAAATAATAAAAGTAAAATTGCTTTAAGTGTTTATAGTGGCTCTGACCTTTAATACCTTGGGTTTTGGTCCGATCCGCAAGAATTTTCTGTATCTCATAATATGTAATTATTTTCGGAGAAATTTTTATGTCACTCAATGATTACTACCATGGTGTTATCCATTATACATGAACACATTTCGAACATGAACACATTTCTTTGACACCATTCTTTGACACCATGTCTGAAATCCCACGTGATCTGTCAAATACTAATGCATGAAAATCCTAACCTCAAAAAAATCACCCTTTACGTCTGTTCCCAGCGAAGCAGCAGATCTAAATCCCCGGAGTAGGCTTAAAATTGAATCCAAAGACTCAACAGCTGCGATGCTAGTATCAGACAATAGCATGTTGTCTGCTACTGAGACCTCAACTGGTGGAGCTGTTGTGTTAGGCTTCAATAACCGACAGAAGACTGGTCAGCAGGGGTTTATGACGAAGACACCCGGTTCGAGTCTAAAAGACAAGGCCGAACCTATTTTATCGTCGCGTGCATATAATTTGCCCAGCCCATTGGCCTTCTCTGGCAAATCAATACGCTCTTCAAGAGGTTAGAATAAAAAGGTTTATTGAGAATCTTGGTACGAATGATCCTAAGACTCTTAGCGATAAGGAGAGAGACTTCATTAATTGGGCTCGGAGATTCGCTTAAAGGCCTACACCAAGGCTACACGCTTAGATTTGAAAACGGCACCGCAGTCAGCCAACAAGCCATGGTCACCTGGGGGTCATCACATGCCGAAAGAACTAATGTGACGATAGAAATATGGGTCCATGGACCATTGCTAATGTCGCTTAAGACAGCTTGGTGAGGTAGTTGTCAACAAGGGAGAAGAACAAGGCTGGTACAGTTGGAGTGGGATAGTCAATGGACTGTGATCTGTATACTACAATGCCATTGCGGAATTTCCTGGGCCTCCTGCAGTCTGCGACGATGCAGCTTGGTATCCTCAGATTCTAAATCCATACTCCCTCCGATTAAGTGACTGTAATCCCAATCTTTCAACCACCAACTGGAAGATTGGCAGACTGGATAAGGCTGATGGCGATCGGAGGCATACAGTATTCGTTCTAAACTCCGGCTGTCTTGCAGGCTTCAACAAGTCTGATGGTGTTGTGTCATACGGATTCCACAAGTTGACTGGCACAAATCCGTTAAAGAAGTGGTTGAACTGTTTAAAATTCTCCTGTTTTGGGTTCCGGGTCTAATATGTTCCAGGGGAACTGAAATCTGTAGTTATGTTAACATGTAAGCTTATTCTTCGAGAAAAGTCTGCGGGACTGTCCAGGCTCCGAGATAATGTGGCCCAATCTTAACTTAAAGAATTATACCGCTTTGCTATCGTTGGTTAGCACGGAAATCTCACTTTTCGTGTTGGCCATGAGAGGTCACTGTCTGATTGGAAAGTCGATGGACTGAAGGTGCAAGTAGCGCAGAAGCTGTGAGAACGTCGAGAAAAAAAAACAAAGGAACATTTGCTGTGTTCGTGTCCCGCACTGTGAAGCAGTAAACATTTTTGTGAAGACATGTCTGAATTACCGGACTTGATTATTCGTAAGTAATTCGCATTTTTCAATGGTAGGAACTGAAAAGAGATTTAATTAGAGCTATAGGAAAGTTTTTCGCAAAACCAAAGATAAAATTTTGAAAAATGCATGAAATTTATGTTCGAATCAATAGTACGGTCCATATAACTTAATGTTTTAAATTATTTCATGCAAATTTTGACCTTGACTGCGCCTCAAATGGCCCATTCTCTTAGTCCAATTATAGTATACTCTTTCCAACATTTCGGCTGGTATCTCACGAATAAATGCTTCAATTTTGTCTTGACCGGTCCCGAACGTGAAATAAAATGTTCACCGAACTCCCCTTTCAATAAATTTATTGTTACGCGTGCTGTTCAGCATGTGGCACCGTCTTGTTAAAACTACATGTCATTCAAGTCAAGCTCTTGCTTTTTAGGCAAAGGATATCATCTCACGGTAGCGCTCACCATTCACAGTTACGTTACGATTCGCATTATCTTTGAAGAAGTACGATCCAATGATGCCACGCACCAAACTGTGATTTTTGTATACATTGGTAGCTATTGCAATTCTTCTGTCTGATCTGCACTCCAAACTCGACAATACTGCTTATTTACGTACCCATTGAGCAAAAAATTACATTTGTTGATGGAATGGAAGAAGCGCGCGATGAACTTTCTTAACAGAAAACACATTTTGATAATAAAATTCAATAATTTGCAAGCGTTGTTCGTTTGTAAAACGATTCATGGTTAAATTGTAGACCAAACTGCGTGAGCTGTTTAAACCAGTGTGGCGAGAACATCAGAACTATGCCATTTGAAACAAGTAAAGGGGGTTAGATTCGGCCGGGCCGAACTTTGCATACCCACCACCTCGTGTATATATGTAAACCACCTTTCGTCAAAATCAGGTGAAAAATGCATACCTTATGCCCCATAGCGCTATATCGAAATATGTTCCGATTTGGACCAAATACTAATAAGTACAAGTCATTGTTCAATATTGTATAGCAAAATATTGGTCTTTTTTAAAGCTATCTCTAAAAATAAACCGATCTGCACCATATACGACACAGATGTCGAAAAGCCTAACATAAATCACTGTGTCAAATTTCAGTGAAATCGGATTACAATTACGTCTTTTATGAGGCCAAGATTTTAAATCGAGTTATTGGTTTATATGGCAGCTATATCCCTATCAGAACCGATTTGGGCTTAGTTGCAGAAAAATGTTGAACAACCGGACACAACTCACTGTCCCAATTTTCGATGAAATCGGACAATAAATGCGCCTTTTATGGTCCCAAAACTTTAAGTCTCTATGGCAGCTATATCCAAATCTGAACCGATCGGGGCTTAATTGAAGAAGAATGTCGAAGGGCCTAACTTAACTCACAGTATCGAATTTCGGCGATATCGGTCAATAAATGCGCATTTTATGGACCCAAAGCCTTAAATCGACAGATCGGTCTATATGACAGCTATGTCAAAATCGGAACCGATCGGGGCTAAATAGAAGATAAATATCGAAGGGCCTAACACAATTCACTGTCGCAAATTTCGGCGATATCGGACAATAAGTGCGCCTTTTATGGGGTCAAGAGAGATTGGTCTATATGACAGCTATATCCAAATCTCGACCGATCTGAGCCAAATTGAAGAAGTATATCGAAGGACCATACACAACTCACTGTTCTAAATTTCGGCGACATCGGACTATAAATGAGCCTTTTATGGGCCCAATACCTTGAATCTAGAGATCGGTCCATATGGCAGCTATATCCAAATCTGAACCGATCTAGGCCAAATTGCAGAGAGATGTCAAAGGGCCTAACATAACTCACTGCCCCAAATTTTGGCAAAATCAGACAACAAATGCGCCTTTTGTGGGCGCAAGCTATATGTAAATTTGAACCGATCTGGGCCAAATTGAAGATCGGTGTCGAAGGGCCTTACACAACTCCTAAGACCCTTAATCGGCGGATCGGTTTATATGGAGGCTATATCAAGATATAGTCCGATATAGCCCATCTTCGAACTTTACCAGCTTATGGACAAAAAAAGAACCTGTGCAAAGTTTCAGCTCAATTTCTCTATTTTTAAAGACTGTAGCGTGATTTTAACAGACATACGGACAGACGAACGGACGTGGCTAGATCGACTTAGATTTTTATGCTGATCAAGAATATAAACCTTTTATAGGGTCGGAAATGGCTATTTCGATGTGTTGCAAACGGAATGACAAAATGAATATACCCTCATCCTTCGGTGGTGGGTATAAAATAGTATGGCAGCCATGTAAAAATTTGTCCCAAAACGAGTGTCGCACTGCGACACGCCGTTCGAACTTGGCTGTAAAAATTAGCTTAAATTTGAATCGGACAGCGCTCATTGATATGTGAAAAACTTGCCCATTATCCTTAATGGAATGTTCATGGGCAAATTTGCATTTTTGAACTATAAGGCAGCTTTCTTCTCCTGTTGATGGACATAAATATTTCTTGTTTACAGACCGCTACTAAAATCTAACCTAATCTTGATGGAATGTTGACTTCCAATATCTATATTAAGTATCGTGCTTATTAGTCTATAACCAGTCATAGGTCCCATATGCATTGATGTCTCGATATGAGCTCATAAAAACCAATTTTTATTCAATTAGGATAGTTTTAAATTTCATCTTGTAATTTGGTAAATGCTTATGGGGAGCATTTTATGGGATTGACAATTAATATAATTTAAATATATATTCTAAGTGTTAACATATTAAAAATTCTCCCCTTCTATGGTTTGGCGAAAATGCCCCGAGACATTTCGTAAATACACTCTTTGTGTTTTGTTTACGGTACATAATTGAGTGTCAAATATATATTTTGCACCGATTTACCTTTCTTACTTAAAACACACACAACTTGAGCTTTGCCATGTACAACAGTATGAGATCGTCAGCAAATGAAATGGGGCGGAGGACATTGTTTGCATACACGTTAAATAAACATCTGTCATACTCTTTATGCTTTTATGTATATTTCAGACGTCATAATAACTCCCAAAACTCCCCTTTTTTTTGTCAATATGTGAAATATTTGTCATAGGGTGAGATGTGTCTTTATTGTCGTTCCGAGATGGCAGCAAAATGAAATGTTTGTCGGGTTCAAATAATGCCGCTTTACTATTGTATTTTCTACTTAACGTCACGCTTTAACACTTATATTACAGCAACAGTGAGAAAAGAAAAAAGTGGGGGCATAATACGATTTCATGACCACCGAATAATTGAGGTCAAGTTTATGGCTAATATCCTCGCAATAATAATAATAATAGAAATAATGCTGACAGGGAGTAAGCTGCTGTTGGTGACATATGTTGCCTGGATGCTCTCCAATACGATTATGATGATTTTCAATAAATTATGGGCTCCCTCGATTGTGATCCCCAATAATGTGGTTATAATGGTTGTGATGGACCCATACAAATCCATTCGTATCAACACACACGCAGTCGGTCGTACATATAGCCATAAACATGCCCCATCATAATGCATTCGGATGGATTTGTTGATTGTATTCGTCATTTGGTCAATGGCATTGAATCCTTAAGCAACATTATTTGATGGGGTCGATCTGTGGTTCTATTCATTCATATACATACAGGCAGGCATCCATATGCCCCCTTTTTTGCGCATAACTAATTAAGCCATATGATGGTCATGTATTTGTGAACTTTGACTTGATTGACTCTTTCACATAAGTGGGTTACAGTTCATTATTTCGTCAGAAGCAGAAAAACAACCTACCCTAGATAGATTCAACCGGGAGAGGCGGAAAATGGGTAAATATCGTAATTTCAAAGTTGACCCGAGCAATTTAAAAAGCTTAAATTGAGAAATGCAGACAGAAGGTGTCATTTTTGAGAGATATATTTATATTTCCCATTTCACCCTTAGTCCAGACCATTGAAACACTTTTATCAATTTTTACTTTCAACCCAACATTTGCATATTTTCTTCTTCTTCTTCTTTCTTATATATAACAAGTAATAGCATGCTAATTTCGTCCGAGCCGAATCTTATATACCCTCCACCATGGATCGTATTTGTCGAGCTCTTGCCACGGTATCTCTTTTAAGGCAAACAAAGGATAAAAGAAAATAATTGCTGTCATTGGAACAATATCAAGTTATGGTTCATTTAGGACCATAATTGAACTGAATATTGGGGACCATAGTAGAAGTCATTGTGTAAAATTTCAGACAAATCCAGTAAGAATTGCACACTTTAGGGTCTGAAGAAATAAAATAGGGACATCGGTTTGAGGGAAGCTGCATTAAGCTATAAACCGATTCATGCCATTTTCGACACATATGTAAAAGGTCATGAGAGAAGCCGTTGTACAAAATTTCAGCTAAATCGGATAATAATTGCGTCCTCTAGTGGCTCAAGAAATCAAGACCCCAGATTGGTTTATATGGCAGCTATATCAGGTTATGGACTGATATGAATTATTCTCAGCAAAGTTGTTGAAAGTCATAATAAAACACGTCATGCAAAATTTCAGCCAAATCGGATGATAATTGCGTCCTCTAGTGGCCCAAGAAGTCAAGACACCAGATCGGTTTATATGGCAGCTATATCAGGTTATGGATCGATTTGAACCATACTTGGCACAGTTGTTGGAATTCAAAATTTCAAGCGGCTAGCTTTACTCCTTCGAAAGTTAGCGTGTTTTCGACAGACAGACGGTCGGACGGACGGACATGGCTAGATCGACAAAAATGTCACGACGATCAAGAATATATATTCTTTATGGTCTCAGACGAATATTTCGTGTAGTACAGACAGAATGACGAAATTAGTTTACCCTTAGTCATAATAAAACACGTCATGCAAAATTTCAGCCAAATCGGATGATAATTGCGTCCTCTAGTGGCCCAAGAAGTCAAGACACCAGATCGGTTTATATGGCAGCTATATCAGGTTATGGATCGATTTGAACCATACTTGGCACAGTTGTTGGAATTCAAAATTTCAAGCGGCTAGCTTTACTCCTTCGAAAGTTAGCGTGTTTTCGACAGACAGACGGTCGGACGGACGGACATGGCTAGATCGACAAAAATGTCACGACGATCAAGAATATATATTCTTTATGGTCTCAGACGAATATTTCGTGTAGTACAGACAGAATGACGAAATTAGTTTACCCTTATCCTATGGTGGAGGGTATAAAAATGAACTTGTGTTTGTTTGTTTGTTTGTTCCGTATAGACTCAAAAACGGCCGAACTGATTACTTTGAAATTTCCACAGATTGTATAGGTTGGTCTGGAAAGAAACATAGGCTATATAATTTTTTGATATCGGAAGAGGACAGACCCTCTTCCTTACCCCAAAAGTACTACCCAAAAAGAAATGTGTACCGATCAGGGTAATATGGGACTCAAATGAAAGGTATTCAGGAGTAGAGTACTAATTTCATACTTCAAATTGGGTCTAAATAACTGGGGGCAGCCCCAACCCCAAAACAAGCAACAATAGGTTAAATGGACGAGCATGACAATATGGCACTCAAATGAAAGGTATTTGGGAGTAGATTACGAATATGGTCAGAAAGAAGGAATTATTGATAACGGAAGGGTGCGGACCCTCCCCCGTTAACCCAAAAACACCACTTAAAATCAAAATTGGAACGATAAGGACAATATGGATATCAAATGAAAGGTATTGAAGAGAATACGAATATGGTGTTGAATATTGGGCCCAAGTACACAGAAAGTCGCTCCAACCCCAAAACTTCCAAAAGCAAACAACGTCCATATCAATATGGAGCTCAATTGAAAGGTATTCGGGAGTAGATTACGAATCTGGCATACCCCAAAAACGCCCAAAATGGGCATATGACCCATCATGACTATATGAGACTCGATTTGTTTGTTTGTTCCGGTTTAAACGATTTTCCTAAAATTTTCACAGATTGTGTAGGTTTTTGTAGAAGGAACCATAGGTTAGATAATTATTAGTTATGGGATAGTGGCGGACCCTCCCCTTACCCCAAAAACGCCAAACCAAGCCAAAAGTCGACTGATAGGCACAATATGGGTATCAAATGAAAGATATTAGAGACTAGAAAGCGAATATCGCAGACCATGACTCTATGGGATTCAAATGAAAGATATTTGGGAGAAAATTACGAATATGACACTAAAATTTGCGTACAAGTCTAGGTGGCGCTTTTCCTTCTAAAAATACGTCAAATAGATTAATTGGCCCATTATGGCAATATGGGACTCAAATTAAAGGTATTTAGAGTAGAAAACCAATTTGATATCCAATTTTGGAGCCAAGCCCTAAATCACCTCCTAAAATGAACTTCATTTCCGATTATAGCAATATGGAGCTCAAATCAACGGTAAAAAACTAATTTGATATCTATTTTCAGGGCCAAGTGCCGGTGGCCGCCCAGCCCCAAAACACTCTCCAAACGGTTCATAGTTACCGACCATGGCAATATGGGGTTCAAATTAAAAGGATTTGGGAGTGGAGTACGAATTTGATATCAATATTTGAATCAAACTATCTCCGTTAAAAAGCACTTCTCAACCCCCTATTTTTAAACAACACCAGATCTCGGAGATTGGTAATGCGATTCGTTCGAAATTTTTTTGCACTCTTACAGTCACCTCAAACAAAACATGGTTTCTATTGTTGTGGTCAGGTGCCGCGGGGGCAGCCCAAACCCGCCAAATGGATATATACATCAATCACGACAATATAGAGCCATAGAGCCTACCCCAAAATACTTCCCTGTTATATAAAAATTATTTGGGGTGGAAATTGAATGATTTTCGGGAAATTGTTATTCATTTTTGGGACAAATATCCTGGGTCCACCCACCCTAAAATAAATCTATTTACCGATTATGCCACTATGGGACTCATATGAAATGTTTTTGAAAGTAGAGCACGAATCTTATATTTACTTTAATGCCCAAATAATCACCCCCGAAATACCCTCTTAACCAAAAATATTTACCAATACGTTAATGTTGGACTCCAAAGAGAGGCAGGGGCAAATTTCGCACACACCAACGAGTGCTTTCTGATTCAAGTTGAGTTTATCAATGACCTTTTCCTTAGCCGAGTCCGAATGGCGTACCGCAGTGCGACACCTCTTTGCCATTGCATGGCATGGTACCTCGCAAATGTCGCCAGCATTAAGAGCGGATAACCACCGCTTTAAAGTTTGTCCGATGTTCTCGCCAGAATATGAACGCAGGCGTTCAGCGTCATAGGCGGACGTAGGCTACAGTGGCACGAATTCAATATCCACATTCAGGGCTAAGTGTCCCCACCCTAAAAAGATATTAGAGAGTTAAAGAAGGCACAGCGGAGTGGGCCAGGTTCGGCTAGTTATTTATAAATTCAAATAGGTGAGTGATCATTAAACTGGACTTTTCGTAAAACTGGTTTTACAACTATTAAAAAATTTGCTTTTTTAAAAATCCGGTTTAAGTTTTTGAGATTTTCAAAAAAACTATTTACAGGATATTTTTTGAATAAACGCTTTTTAAGTTGTATACATAAACCTTAGATGAAGTCAAAAGTCTACGAAAAACATTTCGTCAAAACTTTGCCGAAGAAACAATTTTTACGAAATTTTCCCTGAAGCCAAAATTTCTTCTGACCCTCCCCCATACCCAAATTTCAAAAACGCCAGATCTCGAAGATGGGTCTACCGATTTAAGCTAAACTTTTTAAGCCACCTTAAGGTACCTCAAGTACGAAATTTGTATAAAATTTGGGGCCAAATAACCTTAGGAGACGCCCCAAATCAAAAACACGAACGGGCATGTTGACCAATTGGGACAATAAAGGTATTTAAAAGTGGATTACTAACTTGGTATACAAATTTCACCCTTAGTGATCGGGAGGGGATAACAAAATGGTATCAAAGAAAAATTCTTTGGGAGTTGACTATGAATCTGGTATATACATTTGTCAGAGGACCGACATTTGTCATTTGGGATCGGCCCACCCACTAAAAACCCTTCAATAGGACGCGCAGTTCGATCGGGATAATACGGGTATTAAAAGAAAGGTCTATGACAGTACAGTTTCAATATTGATATAAGGATCCAAGTATCTGGGTCACATCCTGCCGTTCAGCAGGACATGTAGATGGCGACAATAAAGGACTCAAATAAATCGTCTTTTGGGTCTTAGCATCGGGTTGACCAATCCTCTCCTCCCAATATGAATAACACCAAACTGTCATGTAAGACGACTGAGAACATATTGTACACAAATGAAAGGACATGTCAAAGGGCCGTTATTATAATGTATTATTAAAAATGGATTTTTTCCTTAAGCATTGTTAAGCTGGCGATCAATACATCCAGATCTACAGGTCTCGTTCAGATCTACACTAATTAATATTTTTTTGTATAGGCTATCTACTTTCAAAATCGTATTTCAAAAACTGGGTATTTTTAATTTTGCAGATATCTTGGGTATATGAACATTTTCCTTACAATTTTTAATTAATTCGTTTTCTTTGCATATAAACCTTACCTTCTGATCTCATAAAATCGGATTTTGGTTATATATATCCGCTATATAGACAGCTATCAAGACATAATGTCTTGAGGCAATAAATTTTTAATTTTTCATCTGATTTCGATGAAATTTGGCACAGTGAGTTCCCTACCTATTTCTATTGAAGTGTGGTTTTATCGGACTATATTTGGGTATAGCTACCCTATAGACCAACCGCCCGATCTCCCGATATACCCTTCCATGGAAGATCCATTTATTACCCGAATTCGATGATATTTGGCATACTGTGTTCTGGTAGTTCACTCCTCATTCCTGCCAAATGTGGTTCAGATCCTACCATATTTGTGTATAGCTGCCATATAGACCGATGTCCCGATACAGAGTGTTGAGCCTTTAAAAGAAGCATTTTCCATCCTATTTCAAGAATAGCTGCCATATAAACCGATCTGGATTATATCGGGTTATGGGCTAATTTAACAATATTTGGCTCAGTTGTTGGAAGTCATGATAAAACACATCATGCAAAATTTCAGCCAAATCGGATAAGAATTGCGCAATCTAGTGGCCAAAGAAATCAAGATCCAAGTTTGGTTTATATGGCAGCTATATCAAAACATGGACCGATATGACCCATTTACAATACCTACTGACCTACACTAATAAGAAGTATTTGTTCAAAATTTCAAGCGGCTAGCTGTACTCCTTCGAAAGTTAGCGTACTTTCGATAGACAGAACATAAAATGTCATGACGATCAAGAATACATATACTTTGTGGGGTCTCAGACGAATATTTCCAGTAGTTACAAACAGTATGACGAATACATATACTTTATGGGGTCTCAGACGAATATTTCCAGTAGTTACAAAGAGTATAACGAAATAAGTATACCCTATCCTACGGTGGAGAGTATCAAAATTAATTAGTGTGAATATTAACGAGACCTTTAGACCTGAGTGTCTTGATCGCCAGCTTAAAAGTGCTTAAAAAAAACCATTTTCAATAAACCATTTTATGGTGTAGCGTAACGCACCGGGACAGCTAGTCTTAAAAATATCACATAAAAGCGTGCTAAGTTCGACCAAGCCGAACCTTAAGTACCTACCATCACGGATTCTAAAATTATACCATTATGAACTGAGTTTGTATTTGAATTATTTTGGTCTCAAAAAGTAATATCGGGATATCGGAACTTTATCACCATACATCGATTCGGATAAAACTTAGCGATGATATTGTAAGTCGTAAGATTGGGTTTTGGGCTGAATATAGCCAAATCGAATGAAAATTAGGGCCTCTAAGGGCTGAAAAATCAAATCCTCGGTTCCGTTTATATGTATATATATGTTTATGGACCGATTTGGATCATACTTAGCATGGATGTTGAAAATCATAACACAAGTTTTTGTTCCAAATTTATGGTTTCTAGGGGCTCAAAGGTTAAATCGGGGGATCCAAATCTGAACCGATATGGCCCATTTGTACAGATGGGTTTCTACCCAAGATCGGTTTATATGACAGCTATATCAAAACATGGACCGATATGGCCCATTTGCATTAACAACCGACCTACGCTAATAAGAAGTATTTGTGCAAAATTTCAAGCGGCTAACTTTACTCCTTTGGAAGTTAGCGTGCTTTCAACAGACAGACGGACGGACGGACGGACAGACGGACGGACGGACAGACGGACGGACAGACGGACGGACATGGCTAGATCGACATAAAATGTCGCGACGATCAAGAATATATATACTTTATGGGGTCTCAGACGAATATTTCGAGTAGTTACAAACAGAATGACGAAATTAGTATACCCCCTATCCTATGGAGGAGGATATAAAAACGGAATGACTAGATAAGTATACTCCCACCCAATGGTGGTGGGTATAAAATCAATTTGTGTTTGTTTGTTTGTACCGTATAGACTCAAAAACGGCTTAAACGTTCTTCTCGAAATTTTCACAGATGGCGCATAATGATCCCGTTGTGAAAATAACGAAATACATTTTCATATCCTAATTTTCAGAAACGTCAGATCTCGGAGATGGGTGGTGTTTGTTTGTTTGTCTGTTCCGTATAGATTCAAAAACGGCTTAAACGATCTTTTTAAAATTTTCAAAGATGGCGCAAAATGATCCCGTGGTTAAAATAGAGAACTTTATTTTTGGATATTGTAATTTTCAGAAACGGCAGATTTTTGTGTTCCCTCTTATAGTAACTTAAAAACATAATTTCGTAGATAATTCGGCTTGAGGCAATGTGCAGTTATTAAAAACAGATGTCGGTGTTTTTTATTAATTGCTTTATTTTAAAATTTTCCAATTCTTCGATTACCACCGTTAATCTTCATCAGGAAATGGTTTACTAAAAAGATTATAGTAACACAAAACAAAATTTAACAAAAGCACAGAAACAAAAATATATATTTGATTAAAATTTAACTTTTGATCGGATTTATAAGCGGAATCCTTTGCCTTTTATTTCGTTTTTGTATTGCCAAAATATGCCATTGGGCATACATTGGACTTGTCCCAATTGCAGCTTATCTTCTATACCACGTTCGATTTCCTCTTTCCCTATCCTGGTTTTAGTCTTGCTAAATAGGCTGTTGACGGTATTGCCGTTTTTTGGTGCCAGTTGGTATGAGTTTTTGTTGTAAATGTTGGAGCTACCAAGTATCTCCGGCAAGCCTAAAATATATGTCATCATCACGTGTTTTATTAGATCCGTTAACGTTTTTCTTGGGAAATCATTTTGCTCTAATATGTTTCGAATTCTCTTCTCATTTTCGATGTGGAAGGATTTGTCGGTTATTTTGAACACACTATCGATAAAATTTGTGGCAGTATTGATTTTTATCCTCCTTGGATGCTTTGAATAGAAGTTGATGAGTCTTCCCGATGCTGTGTCTTTTTGGTACCAATCGAGTTTCAATCTGTTCCCTTTCCTATGGACTACTGTGTCAATGTAGGGTAACATGCCATTTGTTTCGCATTCCATTGTAAATTGGATCTCTTTATTGAATGAATTCTATATTAGGAGTGTGTCTTCTACGTCATTCTTGTCGATTATGCAAAACACGTCATCTATATATTTGGTAAAAAAATCGTGGGTTGCTCGTCAGTTTACCAATACAATTGTCTAGTAGTCCCTCCATGATTATGTCTGCTACAATCGGCGCTTATGGAGACCCCATTGGCGTATTTCGAGAGCAAGTTTCAGAGCGTATACATCGGGACACAGCTACCAAACGGTGGTATGTACACATTGTATAGTTCTATCTCGGCAGTACCGGACCTGAATGCTATCCCCATGCACTCCGTGTAGGGGTCATTAGCGCCAAGCGCAGACGAGATGGGTCTGCATTGCACAGAACGGTGTATCACGAAGGCCAATCCCCCACCTCCATTCCTTGAGCGATCCTTACGTAGCACATTGTATCCGTGACAACTGTGCAAGCTGCAGGTGTTGGTTAGCTTTGCCTCCTGGATCGCTGCGACTAATATATTTTTCCGACTCATGAAATCCACAATCTCATCCACGGAGACCGTTGCAGTTTAGTTGCAAAAATTATACATTTCCCGGCACTGGCCTGGCGATATTGGGGCTGGGATGCTACTGTTGCGTTTATTGCCACACGTGAGTGGTCAGGGTGGGTCACATAGTCCGACGACGAGGACGCAGAAGGTGACGACGCTTGTGATCCACTGCTGGCTATATTCGCACAGTACCCTGCTCTTTCCTCTTCCCACTAATTTGTTATATATAACGTTCTATGATATAATTAAATCCTATGATTTATTTAAATATACTTAATAATACTATACTGTCTGTTAAAATCACGCTACAGTCTTTAAAAATAGAGATATTGAGCTAAAAATTTGCACAGTTTTCAGCACCAGGCCCGAAGGACAACGAATGATAGATGGTCACAAAGAGGGGGCTGTGAGCATTCCAAAACTATGTGGCCTAACCTAGACATGAAGAGGTCTACTGCTTCGCTGTCATTGTGTCCGTCCTGACAGGTCACTGTCAATTCGGAAAACATTCTTACACATTGAAGGTTACCAGCAACGACTTTTGCAGAAGCTGTGAGGACATCGAAGAAGAACCTGTCTGATTTAGCGGATGTGAACATTCGCAAGATATTGGGCTTTTTAAAGCGATCTGGATGGTTCAACGGTAGCAACTAGAAGGCATCTTCCTTTTTCTGTTCCTGTGGTATCACAATGGACGAAAACGTCTAAGTGGGTCTGATGGCAGACTGCCACTTAAAGCTAACCTAACCTTACACAGATTATTTTTTTGTCCATAAACGGGATAAGTTGGAAGATGGGCTATATCGGACTACATCTTGAGATAGCCCATATAGACCGATCCGCCTAATACAGGTCTTAGGCCCATAAAAGCCATATTTATTATTCGATTTTGCTGAAATTTGGGACAGTGAGCTGTATTGAGCCAGTTGACATCCTTCTTCAATTTGGCGTAGATCTGTCCAGATTTGGATATAGCTGGCATATAGACCGATCCCTCGATTTAAAAACTTGAGCCCATAAAAGGGACACTTATTGACCGATTTCCCGAAATTTGGGACAGTGAGTTGTGTTAGGCCCTTCCACATCCCTCTTCAATTTGTCTCAGATCGCTTCGGATTTGGATATAGCTGCCATATAGACCGATCTCTAGATTAAATGTCTTGGGCCCATAATAGGCACATTTATAATCCGATTTCGTTGAACTTTTACACATTGACTTATGTTATTAAATTATGCCTTTTTCACCGGATTATGAAGAAAGGTGGCCAAATTTCGGCCCGGCCTAACCTTACACCTTTTTGCTTTTTTCCTTTATAATCAAAACCGAATTTCGACTAAGATTTTGTATTTCGGAGAATCCCAACTAATCCTGGAAAGCCTGGTTACCAGTGCGGCTATAGTGGGTTCGATTCCCACCAGAAGCCCGATCAGAAGTGAGTATGTTTATAAAATAGTTTGCCACTCTAACCATTCTAAATCTATCTCTGACAATTACAAATACCATTTCTGTTCTCGGAAACGACAGAATGCCGCAGAAATATTCAAATTTCAAGACCATATTTTGGTACTGCTTGCGGCATCCCCGAACTTCTGAGAGTAAACAAGACGAAGACGAAAGCAATTGGTAGTTGCTCGTAAGTTGTTCAGCCTTCAGCCTTAGATTTTCATAAAAGTTACTCGAATTAACTGTCGCACAATTTTTTATTAAAGAAGTAAAAGCGTGCTAAGTTTGGCCGGGCCTTTTATACGAATTCGGGCCCAATTCGAATAAGAATTGCGTCTTTTAGAGGCTCAATAAGTAGGGAGATCGGTTTATCAGGCTATATACCGACTTAGACCATATTTGACACGTATGTTTAAGGTCATGAGAGAAGCCGTTATCCAAATTTTCAGGCAAATCGGAAATTAATTGCGACCTCTAGAGGCTCAAGAAGTTATGATTCAAGATCGGTTTATATGGCAACTATATCAGGTTATATACCGGAAAATCGGACAATAATTGCGACCTCTTGAGGCTCAAGAAGTCAAGATTCAAGATCTGTTTATATGGCAGCTATATCAGGTTATGTACCGATTTAAACCATACTTAGCGCAGTTGTTGGAAGTCATAATAAAACACCTTATGCAAAATTTCAGCCAAATCGGATAAGAACTGCTCCCTCTATTGGCTCAAGATGTCAAGACCCAAGATCGGTTTATATGGCAGCTATATCAAAACATGGACCGATATGGAAAATTTCAAGCGGCTAGCCTTACTCCTTCGAAAGTTAGCGTGCTTTCGACAGATAGACGGACATGGCCAGATCGACTTAAAATGTCATGACGATTAATAATATATTTACTTAATGGGGCCTTAGACGAATTTTTCGAGGAGTAACAAACTGAATGACGAAATTAGTTCACCCTCATTCTATGGTGGACTGTACAATAAAGATAGATTTAAATGGTTGCTAAGTTAGACTTAACTATTCCATATTTCGTAATGTATTTAATATACTCTCATTATACCCTCCACCATAAGATGGGGGGTATACTAATTTCGTCATTCTGATTGTAACTACTCGAAATATTCGTCTGAGACCCTATAAAGTAAAGGGTGATTTTTTTGAGGTTAGGATTTTCATGCATTAGTATTTGACAGATCACGTGGGATTTCAGACATGGTGTCAAAGAGAAAGATGCTCAGTATGCTTTGACATTTCATCATGAATAGACTTACTAACGAGCAACGCTTGCAAATCATTGAATTTTATTACCAAAATCAGTGTTCGGTTCGAAATGTGTTCATTCACCGTTCAGCGATGAGGCTCATTTCTGGTTGAATGGCTACGTAAATAAGCAAAATTGCCGCATTTGGCACGCTGGTGTACGCTGGTGGAATCATTGGACCGTATTTTTTCAAAGATGCTGTTGGACGCAACGTTACGGTGAATGAACACATTTCGAACCGAACACTGATTTTGGTAATAAAATTCAATGATTTGCAAGCGTTGCTCGTTAGTAAGTCTATTCATGATGAAATGTCAAAGCATACTGAGCATCTTTCTCTTTGACACCATGTCTGAAATCCCACGTGATCTGTCAAATACTAATGCATGAAAATCCTAACCTCAAAAAAATCACCCTTTATATATATTCTTGATCGTCGTGAAATTTTATGTCGATCTAGCCATGTCCGTCCGTCTGTCTGTCGAAAGCACGCTAACTTCCGAAGGCGTACAGCTATCCGCTTGAAATTTTGCACAAATACTTCCTATTAGTGTAGGTCGGTTGGTATTGTAAGTGGGCCATATCGGTCCATGTTTTGATATAGCTGCCATATAAACCGATCTTGGGTCTTGACTTCTTGAGCCTCTAGAGTGCGCAATTATTATCGATTGGAATAAAATTTTGCACGACGTGTTTTGTTATGATATCCAATAACTGTGCCAAGTATAGTTCAAATCGGTCCATAACCTGATATAGCAGCCATATAAACCGATCTTGGGTCTTGACTTCTTGAGCCTCTAGAGTGCGCAATTATTATCGATTGGAATAAAATTTTGCACGACGTGTTTTGTTATGATATCCAACAACTGTGCCAAGTATGGTTCAAATCGGTCCATAACCTGATATAGCTGCCATATAAACCGATACAGCTCCCATATAAATCGATCTCTATATTTTACTTTTTGAGCCCCCAAAGGGCGCAATTCTTATTCGAATTGGCTAACATTTTACACAGGTCTCCAACATATAATTTAATTGTGGTCCAAACCGGACCATATCTTGATATCACTCTAAAGCAGAGCAAATCTTTTCTTATATCCTTTTTTGCCTAAGAAGAGATGCCGGGAAAAGAACTCGACAAATGCGATCCATGGTGGAGGGTATATAAGATTCGGCCCGGCCGAACTTAGCACGCTTTTACTTGTTGTAAATAAATTTTTTATTGGCTACAACAACTATATGCCTTTATTTCTGGAGGCTATTTAATATTCCTTTGAAACGTAAACCAGCATTGAATCTCCCAAGCCTCCTTTCCTCAGGCACATATCAAAGTCAATAGTTCAGTTCCATGACTTTCGACTTAATTTTAATTTCTCAATGATTTCCAGCCATCCCTTAAGGAGTGAAGTGTATATAGTTATTGATGAGCTTTCAATATTTTTAAAGTGTAAACAAAATTTGTCACACTACCAAAGTGCTTTGCCACTCAGCATGCCCTTTGCTCCGATAGATCAATTTGCATCGCATGGCCAAACTTAAGGTTAATGGTGCTCTTTGACAATTTATTCCTGTACTTTTTGTTTTTTTAGTTTTATTTATGAAGAACTCTTCCGCAAAGTGTACTTGACGAAGTAAATAAAGAAAATGGAAAAGAAAAAACTTAAAGAACATTTTTATAGAAGAACAAACATCGCCCAACTTAAGTGATAAAAATCCATAGGACAGCATGTGCTCGGGACACGTAAAGGCAGACTTGCTAAACACTAAGCCATAAAAAATATAAACATACATATACATACATAAACTCAGCTACAAGCATCTTCATGCAATTGCAGCGCATCCTAAAATAAGAGGACGTTAAAAAAATGGATGAACTCCCTCCCTTTCTATCTTACACACCCAAATGCAAATGTTGAACTGAGCAGTCGAGAAAAACTTAGAGCAAAAAGCGCAATTTTCATAAGTCTTGTGAAAGCGACGTGTGTGAGTGCAACCGACTAGCGTGAATGTAAAAGTGGCAGAAATGTCAACTGAGAGTATCAGACACTCAATGCTGCAATTTCTGTGATGGTTTTGTTTTTCATTGCCCTTTGTAGGCTTATGCAACTGCTAGCTATGAGTAGCAGCCAACACTCAAAGCGTTCATGACACAAATTTTATGCGACTGACATTCTTGACATTGGTCATTTGTTTCCTTCACTTTTGGTTAAAGTCAACGCAGCAAACTAAACTGCAATGCATTTAAAATGTTACTGTATGTATGTAATCACCCCGACCAATGCACAATAGTCCCAAATACCACTTTATTTCTATTAAAAACAATTTCAGTGCGTAATTTGCATCATTGAAGAAGATGACGTTTGATTAGAGACAAATTATCATCGCGGAGGCACCATGATTCAAAACAGGATATGGTATGTGTTGTCAAATTCGTCTGCTTTCGATCTCTTAAAATGTATAATTACTACTGCTTTCAAACTACTGCACCAGAAGAGTTATTCAAGTAAACAACTAAAAGCGTGCTAAGTTCGGCCGGGCCGAATCTTATATACCCTCCACCATGGATCGCATTTGTCGAGTTATTTTCCCGGCATCTCTTTTTAGGCAAAAAAGGATATAAGAAAAGAGTTGCTCTGCTATTAAAACGATATCAAGATATGGTCCGGTTCGGACCACAATTAAATTATATGTTGGAGACCTGTGTAAAATTTCAGCCAATTCGTATTAGAATTGCGCCCATTGGGGCTCACGAAGTAAAATAGAGAGAACGATTTATATGGGATCTGTATCGGGCTATAGACCGATTCAGACCTTAATAAACACGTTTGTTGATGGTCATGGAAGGATCCGTCGTACAAAATTTCAGGCATATCGGATAATAATTGCGACCACTAGGGGTCAAGAAGTCAAGATCCCAGATCGGTTTATATGGCAGCTATATCAGGTTATGAACCGATTTGAACCTTATTTGACACAGTTGTTGAAAGTAAAAATAAAATACGTCATGCAAAATTTCAGCCAAATCGGATAGGAATTGCGCCCTCTAGAAGCTCAAGAAGTCAAATCCCCAGATCTGTCTATATGACAGCTGTATCAGGTTATGAACCGATTTGAACCATACTTGGCACAGTTGTTGAATATCATAACGAAATACCTCGTGCAAAAATTCATTCAAATCGGATAAGAATTGTGCCCTCTAGAGGCTCAAGAAGTCAAGACCCAAGATCGGTTTATATGGCAGCTATATCAGGTTATGAACCGATTTAAACCATACTTGGCATAGTTGTTAGGTATCATAACAAAACACGTCGTGCGAAATTCCATTTCAATCGGATAAGAATTGCGCACTCTAGAGGCTCAAGAAGTCAAGACCCAAGATCGGTTTATATGGCAGCTATATCAGGTTATGGACCGATTTGAACCATACTTGGCACAGTTGTTGGATATTATAGCAAAACACGTCGTGCAAAATGTCATTCTGGTCGGATAAGAATTGCGCCTTCTATAGGCTCAAGAAGTCAAGACCCAAGATCGGTTTATATGGCTGCTATATCAGGTTATGGACTGATTTGAACTATACTTGGCACAGTTATTGGATATCATAACAAAACACGTCGTGCAAAATTTCATTCCAATCGGATAAGAATTGCCCACTCTAGAGGCTCAAGAAGTCAAGACCCAAGATCGGTTTATATGGCAGCTATATCAAAACATGGACCGATATGGCCCATTTACAGTACCAACCGACCTACACTAATAAGAAATATTTGTGCAAAATTTCAAGCGGCTAGCTGTACTCCTTCGGAAGTTAGCGTGCTTTCGATAGACAGACGGACGGACGGACGGACGGACATGGCTAGATCGACATAAAATTTCACGACGATCAAGAATATATGTACTTTATGGGGTCTCAGACGAATATTTCGAGTAGTTACAAACAGAATGACGAAATTAGTATACCCCCCATCTTATGGTGGAGGGTATATAAATATTTAATAAAATCGGTTGAAAAATAAAAACATTATCAATGGCTTCCTAAGGAAAATCCTTTATATCCAGTCTCGGTAGGTAACACATAAAAGAGAAGGCCACCGTAGCGCAGAGATAAGCATGTCGGCCTATGACGCTGAAAAAATGTTTAGCCATGGTTCTCCCTCCTAAAGCTGACGACATTTGTGAGGTAAATTGCTATGTAAATACTTCTCCCCAAAGAAGTGTCACACTGCGGCACGCCGTTCGAACTTGGCTGGAAAAAAAGAGGTCGCTTATCATAGAGTTTAAATTGGAATCGGATAGCACTCCTCAATATGTGAAAAGTTTGTCCCTGTTCTCTAATGGAATGTACATGGCAAACTTTCGAAATTGTAATAAAATAAAATTTGATTATATATTTAACCAGTAAGGAAGAGTAAAAGTCCGGCGGTGCCGACTGTATAATACCCTATAAATACAATTTGGACCTATATCCAATTCTGAACCAATTTTGATGGACCTCGGCGAGCAAGTATGTTCAAACTGTAAAAACTACGGTTGACAAATGACAACATTATGGAAAATTATCCAAAATCTGACGAACATATATATGGGAGCTATATCAAATTCTGAACCGATTCCGAGCAAACTTCTTAGATAATGTGGTAGTCGTTGAGGAAAGCGTTGTGCAAAATTTTGGCTAGATTGGTCAATAAATGCGCTTGCAGTGGCTCGCAAAGTGAAAATCGGGCGATTTAAGTATATGACTGCTATATCTAAATCTGGGCCGATTTCTATGAAATTCACCAGTAATATTGAGAGTCATAAGCAAATCCTTCCTGCAAAATTTCGACAGAATCGGGTAACAAATGATCACTTTTTTGCAATATATCTCCAAATCAGACGAACATATATATGAGAGCTATATCTAAATCTCAACCGATTTCGAGCAAACTCCTTAGATCTGTGGCAGTCGTCGAGGAAAGCGTTTAGCAAAATGTTGGCACGATGGATCAATAAATGCGCTTACTGTAACTCCAGAAGCTAAAATCGATCGATATAATATTGAGAGTCAAGAGAAAATCCCTCCTACCGAATTTCGAGCAAATCGGTTAACAAAAGACCATTTTATTGCAATATTACTGCAAATCGGACGAACATATATATGGGAGCTATATCTGAATCTGAACCGATTTTGTCCAAACTCTATGTATATTGTGGTAGTCATCGAGGAAAGCGTTGTGCAATATTTCGGCAAGATTGGTCCATAAATGTGCTTGCAGTGGCTCTAGGAGTAAAATCGGGCGATATATACATATGAGAGCTATATGTAAATCTGAACCGATTTCCATGAAATTCACCAGCAATGTCGACAGTCGTAAAAAAATCGTTCCTGCCAAATTTCGTGAGAATCGGTTAACAAGTGACCATTTTATTGCATTGTTACTGAAAATTGGACGAACATATATATGGGAGCTATATCCAAATCTGAACTGATTTTTTCCAAATCAAATAAAGAGACTTTTGACGTTCCATGTTGCATAAACCATGTTCTGAATCCATAGGTCGTCATCGGGGGGTTGTTAGTTCCATTATTTCTAGTTGATAATTCTGTATATCACAAAGTGACAAAAGCACGACTAACGGTAAACAGTGGAGGAAATGCTACACAGTCCCCTAACAAGAGATTTGCTTGTTGTAAAGTCATCCCAAACGTTATATTGTTTTGATTGTACATATATGGGATTGCTTGATCTGGGATATATTGGTACTGGTTATTTCAACTTAATTATAATTTTATTAATGAGTGCAATAAATTTTGTGGGAAACTACTTTGCCACTTGATAATGCGACATTTCGTCTACTCACTCTCCCCCTATGCCTTGTATGTTTAGTAAGCACAACAATTTCTTCAGAGATTTTGTTTATTTTTTCAAGATATCCTTTGCCTAGTCCCGTTGTGGCTGCTGATGATGTTTCTGTGGCCAGCGGCATTCAGACAACCACACATACATACATAATGTGCTTGGGAAATATCCACTTAACCCAAAAAAGAAGAGGGAACGGAAAATAATGTCGAAATAAAAATTGTTTTATCTTTGGTCCGAGGAAAGAAGACGACGAAATGAAGAACAACAACAACAACATCTACAACAAATGGCAATTGTTTGTCATTTGGCACCACAATAACCAAGAAAATAATCTATGACGAAGAACAAAAAACAACAAAACGAAACCTCATTATTCTACAGTTTTCCAAACGAAATTCATAAAATTTGAAAGGTCCACAAAAGACAACAGACATCATCAAGCTCATCATCAGCACAGGAAGGGGAAAACTGAAACACCAACAACAAAGCAAAAAATTATGACAACAAAGTTTGGAGGGAACGAGAGAGAGAAAGATGAAAACTACTTGGCCAAAAAGTGGAAATGTTGCAGACATACAAAAACTGCTCATCATCCGTCGAACTAGTTACAAGGAAGCAAGCCACTTTAAGTTTCCTATCCAAAATTTTGGCATGGCACGGGTGTACACAATCTCATGCAATTCCTTGGCAGTTCTTCGAAGTTTGCATGCATTTACAATCATTGCGAAGTGCAGGTAAATAGATCTGACCACGATGTTAAATTGTGGTCACAAAACAATATAATAATGAGGCCCAATTTATAATTTTAGAACAAGTTTTAAATGTATTTGTGCATATTATTTTAAACAAGTAAAAGCGTTCGGCCGGGCCGAATCTTCTTCCGGGCATCTCTTCTTAGGCAAAAAAGGGTATAAGAAAAGTTTTGCTCTGCTATTAGAGCGATATCAAGATATGGTCCGGTTTGGACCACAATTAAATTATATGTTGGAGACATGTGTAAAATGTCATCCAATTCGAATAAGAATTGCGCCCTTTGGGGGCTCAAGAAGTAAAATAGAGAGATGGATTTATATGGAAGCTGTATCGGGCTATACACCGATTCAGACCATAATAAACACGTATGTTGATGGTCATGAGAGAATCCGTCATACAAAACTTCAGGCAAATCGGATAATAATTGCAACCTCTAGAGGCTCAAGAAGTCAAGATCCCAGATCGGTTAATATGACAGCTATATTAGGTTATGAACCGATTTGAACCTTATTTGACATAGTAGTTGAAAGTAAGAAAAAAATACGTCATGCAAAATTTCAGCCCAATCGGATAGGAATTGCGCACTCTAGAGGCTCAAGAAGTCAAGACCCATGATCGGTTTATATGACAGCTATATCAGGTTATGGACCGATTTAAACCATACTTGGCACAGTTGTTGTATATCATAACAAAACACGTCGTGCAAAATTTCATTCCAATCGGATAAGAATTGCGTTCTCTAGAGGCTCAAGAAGTCAAGACCCAAGATCGGTTTATATGGCAGCTATATCAAAACATGGACCGATATGGCCCATTTACAATACCAACAGACCTACGCTAATAAGAAGTAAGCGTGCTTTTGACAGACAGACGGACGAACATGGCTAGATCGACATATATACTTTATGGGGTCTCAAACGAATATTTCGAGTAGTTACAAACAGAATGACGAAATTAGTATACCCCGCATCCTATGGTGGAGGGTATAAAAACTTCAATCAACCATTCGCATAAAAAGATTCCTCTTTATTCTCTAGAAATTTTGTTTTTAGACGTTAACTTTTTTGGAGTTTGTGACAACTTTACTTTATAAGTTGACATCTACTAATTTTTCAAGCAGAAGGTTTGGTTTCCATGGAATACATCAATCTTTCTATGCTGAAAAACAAGTAAGGAACATTTGATACCCTACACCTTTTTGGCTAAAAAGGCTACACTGAAAAAAAGGATATCGTATTATGTAGCAACAAATTTGGCCGAAAGTTTGTTACACAATGTTATGATATGAAAATTAACTAAATTACGGAAACAGCATCTCTCTTCCAAAGAAATCGCATTTATTTAATTTTATTGGAGTATGTATGATAAAGTTCTAAAACTTTTTACAGACCGCCTGTTAAAAAAATCGTTGACCCAAGTTTAAAAATACTATCAGTATGAAAATGGCATGGGCATGCAACTTTGCCCATGAACATTCAATTAAGGAACTGTGCAAACTTCTCACAAATCAATGAGTGCTGTTCGATTCAATTTTAAGCTCAATGAGAAGGGACCTCCTATTTATAGCCGAGTCCGAATGGCGTGCCGCAGAACGACATCTCTTGGGGGAGAAGTTTTTACATGGCAATGTATCTCACAAATTTCGCCAGCATTAGGAGGGTTGTCCCCTCCGCCGTAAGATTTTCTGATTTTCCTGCCAGGATTGGAACCCAGACGTTCAGCGTCATAGGCGGACATGCTAATGTCTGCGCTACGGTGGCCTCTAACATACTTATAGAATGTGTAGAGTAAAAAAAGTAAAATCGCGTTAGGTTCGGACGGGCCGAATATTATGAGCCCTGTACATGGATCGCATGTGACAAGTTCTTTGGGCGACTTTATCGAATACATGGGAGCTATACCAAGTTATGGACCGATATGGACTGTACTTGTCACTGCAGTTAGTAATCATACAAATTAACCACGTTCAAAATGTCAGCGAAGTCGTAAAGTAATTGCGCCCTCTATAGGTTCAAAAAGTCAAATCGGGCGATCGGTTTATAAGGGAGCTATATCAGGTTATAGACTGATAAAAATACTTACCACTTTTTTGTGGATAATTCTAGTCGTTATTGGCCCCAAGAATGGACCTGTTGGCGGTGACATGTGATCATAAAACAAGTGCCGAATTTTGTAAAATTCTATTTAAAAGCCGATAAGACCTTCCTGTGAGGATATCGTAGTTTAATAGTAAGAGTGGACTATTCAATTATTTTGTTAAAAAATCGGAGAATGGCTTCAATATTTTGATGATAATTTTTTTGCTTTTGTAAAAAATTTGTATTTTGCGCTAATTTTAATTTGTCTCAAATTGGTTATATGATTTCAACAGAATATTTTCCCGGCTTCAACAATCGGCTTAAAAAGCTATTTATTTCCATCAAATACTACGAAACAAGTAAAAGATTGAGCAAATATAACTTTTAAATATTTTCAAACGCTTTTCTGACACTGGTCGTAGTCTGATCGGAAAACTTGCTGATAGACTGAAGGTTGCCAGTAAAGACTTTTGCCGGAACTGTGAGGATATCCAAGAAGAAGAGACTATAGAACACCATCTGTGTGTGTCCCGCACTAGCAGTCAGTAGGAGTTCCACTTTAGGTTTTCATTTCTTTGAGAACCTGTTTGATCTAGCGGATGTGAGCATTAACAAGTTATTGGTCTTTTTAAAGCGATCTGCATGGTTTAACGGATCCCTTTCCTATTTCTGTAGCCTCACAATGAACGAAAACTTCTATGTTAGTCTGATGGCATATTGCCACCTAAACTTAAGAAAATAAATTTTAAGAAAATAAATTTTGACCAAATCTTATAAAAAACTAACTGACCCGGGCCCGCTCGGCTGCGCCTTCTTTAACTTTGTATGGAAAAAAAATCCTTGGAATATTTATTTTCAACAATTAAAGATCATTTAGTGAAAAACAATACTAAGGAAATAGTATATCGCTTGACTAACAGGTTAACAATATAAATGCATTTGTCCGAATCCCATATGATCTCTTTTGGCCTATGAATTTAAGTTTGGATGTTAGGTGTACTCCATTATTAAAATACTTTATTTCAGCCCGATACTCTCATGATATCTGATTTAGGGGTGTGTTCGGGGGTGAGGTGGTCCCCCAGACACTTGGCCCTGAAAAAATATCAGCATCGTGCTCTTCTTTCAAATACCATTTATTTAAACCCCATATTGCCATTGGTTTAGGGGAGTTTATACGATGAGGCGTCCCCCTAACACATGGCCCAAAATAGATTATCAAATTCGTTAATCTTAAACACCACATATTGGCATGGTCGAAAAATTGTTAACCTTTGCGGGGTGTTTTGAGGAAGGGATGATGCCCTAAATACATGGTCCTACATTTGGATATCAAATTCGTATTCTACTACTTTATTTGGGCCCCATTTTGCGATGGGTGGGTTCAATTCTTGCTGTACCCCCCAATACCTTCCATTTAAGCTCCACATTGACATGGTCGGTAAATATGGCCGATTAAGGAGTGGTTTGGGGATCGTGGTGGTCCCCCAAACACTAAGCCCGGAAAATATATCAGCAACGTGCTCTATTTTCATATATCTATATCATTTATTTCAACCCCATATTTCCATTGGCCTCAAAATTGGATATCAAATTCGGTTTCAGATCTCATTTAAACTCCTTATTGCAAAAGCCAGCAAATATGTCTGGTTTGGGGTATTGGCCTATAAATATTTAGTTCCACTCTCTTTACGACGCAATTGTCTTGGTGGGGACCTAGACAGTTGGTCCCTAATGTTGATATCAGATACCTGGTCTACTCCCAAATACTTTTAATTTGAGCCCCATATTTCCATAGTCGGCAAACATGATCGGCTTGGAGGGTGTTTTGGGGGATGGGCGCCCACTCGGATTCGTGTTTTACTCTAAAAACCCTCTTATTTGAGATTCATATTGCAAAAGTCAGCAAATACTTACTAATTGGGTGGTGTTGTGGGGGTGGGGTGGCCCCATAGACACTTTTGCCAAATATTGACATCAGATTCATGCTTTACTCCCAAAGACCTTTGATTTGAGCCCCAAACGGCTATGGTCGTTAATTTGTCCCCTTTAGGGGTTGTTTTTGGGGAGAGGCGGCCACCCAAACACTTGGTCCCATATAAGGATATCAGATTATAATTCCACACTCAAATACCTTTTATTTAAGCCCTAAATTCCCATGGTCAGTAAATAAGTCCTGTTTGGGGGAAGGGGTGGACCCACAGAAAAGTGGTCCCACATTTGGATATCAGATTCGTATTCTACTCGCAAATACCTTTCATTTGAGATCCATATTGATGATCGGTAAATATGTCCGATTAGGGGCTGTTTTGGGGGTTGGGTGGTATTGGGGGGTGGGGTGGCCCCATAGACACCTTTCCCGAATATTGATATCGGATTTGTGCTTTACTCCCAAAGACCTTTCATTTGATCCCCATGTGGCTATAGTCGTAAATGTGTCCGCTATGGGGGAGGTTTTTGGGGAGAGGCGGCCTCCCAAACACGTGGTCCCACATTTGGATATCAGATTCGAATTCTACTTGCAAATACCTATAATTTGAGTCCCATATTGCCATGGTCGGTAAATATGTCCGATTTAGGGGTGTTTTTTTATCATATGGGTCCCATATTGTCGTGATTGGTCTAAATATATGTTTGGTAAGTTTTAGGGTGGGGCGGCTCCCTAGGTATCCCATCCGAAATTTGGATACCAAATTTTTATTTTTAGGGTACTATATGAGAGGACACAACATTTCGCTTAAATCGCACCACCCATCTCCGAGATCTGACGTTTCTGAAAATTAGGGTAAGGGGGAGGGTCCCCACCCCCCTTCAGATATCAAAAAATGAAGTACCCTATTTTCACCACGGGATCATTATGCACCATCTGTGAAAATTTCAAGAAAATCGGTTCAGCCGTTTCTGAGTCTATAAGGAACACACAAACATACAAAGAAACAAACAAACAAACCTACAAACAAACACAAATTGATTTTTATATATAAGATATTCTGCTGCTGACTAAGTGGGTGCAAAAGAAATCTCATCTGCTTGAAAACCATTTCCCTAAAAGGGAAAGAACATCTTGATATTTTACTTGTAAATTTTCACCAATTCACCTACATACCTCTTCTGGAAATCTTTATTCGTAAAATTGTTCTTATACCAAAGCTTTTCTATGAGAGAATTTCAGAAAATTAAATAAGCCATCATTTGTATTTATTTTATGTACACAAAGGAAAGAAGGACAACAAAAAGTATTCTTGTAAAAAAAAAAAAAATTCCAGAAGTTGTAATTTTTGAACATTTTTCCCCTGAGCCTAAGCCTTTGAAAAATTTTGTTGAACGTTTGTCTTTCAAGAAAGCTTTTAAAATTTTATTTTTTCTCTTTGGAGAAAATTTCATGCAATTTAGCGTTAAACAATTTTGTCGTAATATTTTCTGTAAAAAATATCAAAAATTTAGATATCACCATTACATATATATCTTATATATAACAAGTAAAAGCGAGCTAAGTTCGGCCGGGCTGAATCTTATATACCCTCCACCATGGATCGAATTTGTCGAGTTCTCTTCTTAGGCAAAAAAAGGATAAACATAATAAACACGTATGTTGATGGTCATGAGAGGATCCGTCGTACAAAATTTCAGGCAAACCGAATAATAATTGCGACCTCTAGAGGCTCCAGAAATCGAGATCCAAGATCGGTTTATATGTCAGCTATTCCAGGTTATGGACCGATTTGAAACATACTTGGCACAGTTGTTGGATATCATAACAAAACACGTCGTGCAAAATTTTATTCCAATCGATAATAATTGCACCCTCTAGAGGCTGAAGAAGTCAAGACCCAAGATCGGTTTATATGACAGCTATATCAGGTTATAGTCCGATTTCAACTATATTTGGCACAGTTGTTGGATATTATAACAAAACACGTCGTGTAAAATTCCAATCGGATAAGGATTGCGCACTCTAGAGGCTCAAGAAGTCAAAACCCAAGATCGGTTTATATGGCAGCTATATCAAAACATGGACCGATATGGTCCATTTACAACACCAACCGACCTACACTAATAAGAAGTATTTGTGCAAAATTTCAAGCGGCTAGCTTTACTCCTTCGGAAGTTAGTGTGCTTTCGGCAGATAGACGGACGGACGGACGGACATGGTTAGATCGAAATAAAATGTCGCAACGGTCAAGAATGTATATACTTTATGGAGTCTCAGACGAATATTTCAAGCAGTTACAAACAGAATGACGAAATCATTATACCCCCCATCCTATGGTGGAGGGTATAAAAATGGAACGATCGGGACCATAAAAGTCCCTATTCAAGAGCAGAGTACGAATTTCATATAAAAATTTGGGTATCACATTATAGATATTGGAAATTAGAATACAAATCTTATATATAACAAGTAAAAGCGTGCTAAGTTCGGCCGGGCCGAATCTTATATACCCTCCACCATGGATCACATTTGTCGAGTTCTTTTCCCGGCATCTCTGTTTAGGCAAAAAAGGATATAAGAAAAGAGTTGCTCTGCTATTAAAACGATATCAAGATATGGTCCGGTTCGGACCACAATTAAATTATATGTTGGAGACCTGTGTAAAATTTCAGCCAATTCGTATTAGAATTGCGCCCATTGGGGCTCACGAAGTAAAATAGAGAGAACGATTTATATGAGATCTGTATCGGGCTATAGACCGATTCAGACCATAATAAACACGTTTGTTGATGGTCATGAGAGGATCCGTCGTACAAAATTTCAGGCATATCGGATAATAATTGCGACCACTAGGGGTCAAGAAGTCAAGATCCCAGATCGGTTTATATGGCAGCAATATCAGGTTATGAACCGATTTGAACCTTATTTGACACAGTTGTTGAAAGTAAAAATAAAATACGTCATGCAAAATTTCAGCCAAATCGGATAGGAATTGCGCCCTCTGGAAGCTCAAGAAGTCAAATCCCCAGATCTGTCTATATGACAGCTGTATCAGGTTATGAACCGATTTGAACCATACTTGGCACAGTTGTTGAATATCATAACGATATACCTCGTGCAAAAATTCATTCAAATTGGATAAGAATTGTGCCCTCTAGAGACTCAAGAAGTCAGGACCCAAGATCGGTTTATATGGCAGCTATATCAGGTTATGAACCGATTTGAACCATACTTGGCATAGTTGTTGGGTATCATAACAAAACATGTCGTGCGAAATTCCATTCCATTCGGATAAGAATTGCGCCCTCTAGAGGCTCAAGAAGTCAAGACCCAAGATCAATTTATATGGCAGCAATATCAGGTTATGGACCGATTTGAACCATACTTCGTACAGTTGTTGGATATAATAACAAAACACGTCGTGCAAAATTTATTTCAATCGGATAAGAATTGCGCACTCTAGAGGCTCAAGAAGTCAAGACCCAAGATCGGTTTATATGGCAGCTATATCAGGTTATGGACCGATTTGAACCATACTTGGCACAGTTGTTGGATATAATAACAAAACACGTCGTGCAAAATGTCATTCTGGTCGGATAAGAATTGCGCCTTCTAGAGGCTCAAGAAGTCAAGACCCAAGATCGGTTTATATGGCTGCTATATCAGGTTATGGACCGCTTTGAACCATACTTGGCACAGTTGTTGGATAAGATAACAAAACACGTCCTGCAAAATTTCATTCCAATCGGATAAGAATTGCGCACTCTAGAGGCTCAAGAAGTCAATACCCAAGATCGGTTTATATGGCAGCTATATCAAAACATGGACCGATATGGCCCATTTACAATACCAACCGACCTACACTAATAAGAAGTATTTGTGCAAAATTTCAAGCGGCTAGCTGTACTCCTTCGGAAGTAAGCGTGCTTTCGACAGACAGACGGACGGACGGACGGACAGACGGACGGACTAGATCGACATAAAATTTCACGACGATCAAGAATATATATACTTTATGGGGTCTCAGACGAATATTTCGAGTAGTTACAAACAGAATGACGAAATTATTATACCCCCATCTTATGGTGGAGGGTATAAAAATCAACTTGTGTTGTAGGTTTGTTTGTATGTTTGTGTGTTCCTTATAGACTCAGAAACGGCTGAACCGATTTTCTTGAAATTTTCACAGATGGTGCATAATGACCTCGTGGTGAAAATAGGGTACTACATCTTTTGATATCTGAAGGAGGAGCGGACCCTCCCCCTTACCCTAATTTTCAGAAACCCCAGATATCGGAGATGGGTGGTGCGATTTAAGCGAAATTTTCTGTGCTCTCATATAGTACCCTAAAAATAAAAATTTGGTATCCAAATTTCGGATGGGGTACCTAGGTGGGATGCCCTACACTTAAACCTACAAAACATATATTTAGACAAACCACGACAATATGGGACTCAAATGAAATGTATTTAGGATAAGAAAACGTATCTGAATCCAATTGTCGGACTAAGTGCTAGGGGGAGCACCCCAACCCCCAAAACACCCCTAAATCGGACTTATTTACCGACCATGGCAATATGGGACTCAAATGAAAGGTAATTGCGAGTAGAATACGAATCTGATATCCACGTTTCCGGGGGTCCACCCCTTCCCCAAAACACCCCCCAAACTGAACTTATTTTCTGACCATGGGAATATAGGGCTTAAATAAAAGGTATTTGAATGTAGAATACAAATCTGATATCCAAATATGGGACCTAGTGTTTGGGGAGCCGCCTCTAACCAAATACATCCCCCAAAGCGGAAAAATTTTCGACCATAGCAGTATGGGGCTCAAATGAAAGGTCTTTGGGAGTAAAGCATAAATTTGATATCAATATTCGGGAAAAGTGTCTATGGGGCCACGCCACCCCCACAACATAACCCAAATAGTAAGTATTCGTTGACTATTGAAATATGAGGCTCAAATAAGAGGGTTTTTAAAGTGGAACACGAATCCGATATATATTTTCAAGGCCAACTGACTGAGTGGCCTTGTCATGTTTGTCGAGTATGGAAATATGGGGCTCAAATTAAAGGTATTTGAGAGTAGACCACGTATCTAATATCAACATTAGGGGCCAACTGTCTAGCGGACGTCCCACTACCATAACAACCCCCAAATAGGACGTATTTGTTCACCAAGACAATTTGGGTCTTAAGAGAGTGGAACTAAATATTCATAGTTTTTAGGGCCAATACCCCAAACATATTTGGTGACTGTTGCAATAAGGAGTTTAAGTGAGAATAGAAAACGAATTTGATATCCAATTTTGAGGACAATGGCAATATGGGGTTCAAATAAATGATATATAGATATATGAAAATAGAGCACGTTGCTGATGTATTTTCAGGGCTTAGAATTTGGGCGACCACCCCACTCCCGAAAACACCCCTAAATCAGCCATATTTACCGACCATGGAAATGTGGGGCTAAAATGAAAGGTATGGGAGGGTAGAGCAAGAATTGATACCCATTTTCGGAACCAATTTTCTGGGGGACAACCCCTTTCCCAAAATACCCCACAAGCAGCTATTTTTTTGTGACGATCGCAAAATGGGACTCAAATAAAGGTATTTGGGAGTAGAATACGAATTTGATATCCAAATGTAGGACCATGTATTTAGGGCATCACCCCTTTCCAAAAACACCCCCAAAGGGAAAAAATTTTCGACCATGCCAATATGTGGCTCAAATGAAAGGTATTTGAGATTAGAAAACTAATTTGATAACCTATTTTGGGGCCATGTGTGTGGGGGACGCCTCATCCTGCAAACTCCTCTTAACCCAATGGCAATATGAGGTTTAAATAAATGGTATTTGAGAGAAGAGCACGATGCTGATATTTTTTCAGGGCCAAGTGCCTGGGAGACCACCTCGGCCCCGAAAACACCCCAAAATCAGATATCATGAGAGTAGCGGGCTGAAATAAAGTATTTTAATAATGGAGTACACCATACATCCAAACTTAAATTCGTAGACCAATAAAGATCATATGTGATTCGGACAAAGGCACTTATATTGTTAAATTTTTAGTCAAGCGATATACTATTTTCGTAGCATGGTGTTTCACTAAAAACTCTTTAATTGTCGAAAATAAATATTCCAAGGAAAATGTTGTTCCATATAAAGTAAAAGAAGGCGCAGCGGTTTGGTTTGTTGCTTAAAAGATTTTGTGAATTGAAGAATTAGCAAAAGCAACGTCGATGCTTTATCGCTGTTTGCTGATCATTGCTTATAGTTCAAATTACCCTTTTAAGTATTTTTTGCATGATTTCGTCAAATTCCACATAATTATGCATATTAGGTTGGATAGGTTTCTTATTAGGGTGAAGGCACGTAACTTGTTGGGTTATGATAAAGCTCATGCCTGAACAGACAAGCCCGCTTCAATTGACGCATTGGAAGACAACATTGAAGCATTTACTCGTGAGATACCGGCCGAAATGTTGGAAAGACTCTATAGACCCCCCCCCCCCCCCCCCCTGGCAGATATATACAAATCTGAACCTTTTACAATACATGTGCAAAATTTCAAGCGGATATCTTTATTCGTTCGACCACATTTCCACTTACTTACGGACAGGCGGGCGGGATTGGCAGGATCGACTCGACGAATTTCAAGAAGATCAAGAGTATATATATGCTTTAGGGGTCCCAGATCAAACGGAATGATTAGATTAGTCAACCTCCCATCCTGTGCTTGTGGGTATAAAAATTTGGCCCCGATTGTCTGTGAGGACCCACTCCTAAGAAAGCTTCCAAAATACACAAATCGGGAAAATACGGAATTCAAATGGTGGGTATTTACATGTTGTATTATTTATGGCCAATGTTTAGAGCAATAGGACATATAAGCCAATCGGTATAATATGGGACTTCAATGAAATTTCTTTAATCCCAAGATCCGTGGATAGTATGGTCTAGATCTGTTTATATACCGATATAGCTCCAATATAAACCGAATTCACGGTATGTTTTCAAATGTATATTTTTAGCAGAGTCTATCGAGCTGTGCACTTTTTACTTGTTTATGTATTTCTTTGCTTATGTATTTATTTTTATACCCTCCACCATAAGATGGGGGGTATACTAATTTCGTCATTCTGTTTGTAACTACTCGAAATATTCGTCTGAGACCCCATAAAGTATATATATTCTTGATCGTCGTGACATTTTATGTCGATCTAGCCATGTCCGTCCGTCTGTCCGTCCGTCCGTCCGTCCGTCTGTCTGTCGAAAGCACGCTAACTTCCGAAGGAGTAAAGCTAGCCGCTTGAAATTTTGCACAAATACTTCTTATTAGTGTAGTTCGGTTGGTATTGTAAATGGGCCATATCGGTCCATGTTTTGATATAGCTGCCATATAAACCGATCTTGGGTCTTGACTTCTTGAGCCTGTAGAGTGCGCAATTCTTATCCGATTGGAACGAAATTTTGCATGACGCGTTTTGCTATGATATCCAACAACTGTGCCAAGTATGGTTCAAATCGGTCCATAACCTGATATAGCTGCCATATAAACCGATCTTGGGTCTTGACTTCTTGAGCCTCTAGAGTGCGCAATTCTTATCCGATTGGAATGAAATTTTGCACCACGTGTTTTGTTATGATATCCAACAACAGTGCCAAGTATGGTTCAAATCGCTCCATAACCTGATATAGCTACCATATAAACCGATCTTGGGTCTTTATTTCTTGAGCCTCTAGAGTGCGCAATTCTTATCCGATTGGAATGGAATTTCGCACGACGTGTTTTGTTATGATACCCAACAACTGTGCCAAGTATGGTTCAAATCGGTCCATAACCTGATATAGCTGCCATATAAACCGATCTTGGGTCTTGACTTCTTGACCCTCTAGAGGGCACAATTCTTATCCGATTTGAATGAATTTTTGAACGAAGTATTTCGTTATGATATCCAACAACTGTGCCAAGTATGGTTCAAATCGGTTCATAAACTGATATAGCTGTCATGTAAACAGATCTGGGGATTTGATTTCTTGAGCTTCTAGAGGGCGCAATTCCTATCCGATTTGGCTGAAATTTTGCATGACGTATTTTATTTTTACTTTCAACAACTGGGTCAAATAAGGTTCAAATCGGTTTATAACCTGATATAGCTGCCATATAAACCGATCTGGGATCTTGACTTCTTGACCCCTAGAGGTCGCAATTATTATCCGATATGCCTGAAATTTTGTACGATGGATCCTCTCATGACCATCAACAAACGTGTTTATTATGGTCTGAATCGGTCTATAGCCCGATACAGATCCCATATAAATCGTTCTCTCTATTTTACTTCGTGAGCCCCAATGGGCGCAATTCTTAAACGAATTGGCTGAAATTTTACACAGGCCTCCAATAATAATTTAATTGTGGTCCGAACCGGACCATATCTTGATATCGTTTTAATAGCAGAGTAACTCTTTTCTTATATACTTTTTTGCCTAAGAAGAGATGCCGGGAAAAGAACTTGACAAATGCGATCCATGGTGGAGGGTATATAAGATTCGGCCCGGCCGAACTTAGCACGCTTTTACTTGTTTTAATTGCTTATTAATTGAGTTTTTATTTATTTATTTTACAATACAAATTAAAATATTAAGCACTAGCGACTAAACCTATGGACTTAAGACTATTAACTTTAATAACTTAATAGCGATTTTAATAAGCACGTTTTTTTTTTGTTCCTTATTTTATATTGTATATAGTGGCAAAGCAATGATGCGGTTGGTATAATTACAATAAAAAACATTGTTTTTAGCAACAGATAGAAATGCAAATTGGATAAAGGATAATAAAAGTATTAATGAATCTTTAATAAGTATATATATAGTTTTATTCACTTAAAAAGAGAATTGCAATTAATGCGCAATCAAATATTAGCCTTCTGTTTGAATATCAAATTAATACGAGGTCTGTACAAAAAAAAAAAAAAAAAAACATCCAAATTAAATGCGCCAGTGCATTCCGAATGTTGGCTGTGGCATGTGGTGACATTTTCTTGAACAAAGACAATATTTGCAGGTGATACAAAATAAAAAACCATGTATGACTTAAAATTCCGCGGTTTTTCTGGCACAGATGTCACATTTATTGCTAAACGTGTATGTTGTTAGTAAGCTCTTAGCCCATAGTTGGCCTTAGACCACTATTTCGAGGTGTTGCAAACGGAATCACGAAATTGGTATAACCCACATCTTATGGTGAAGGTATAAACTGCACATAATTTTTATTTTGTTGAAATGTTGATATTCATGATTTTAGGGATTAGGGGGTATCGTTCTTTGATTCCTTACTATGGTGTCTGGGCTGCTGCCTTTGGAATAGTTACTTTTTGGCTAATGGCCTCCAAAATTTCCACGAGGTCGCCGTTTACTATAATCATTCATATATATCATATCATATTTCAGTAGGATTTTCTTCATCGTTATTCCGCCGTGTGGTGTGCCGCGGGAAGGCGGAGGTTGGCGTAAAGTCGCAGAGGCTATCATACGTTTTCCTTACACCTCAATTTTAATTTTAATGAACAAAAAATATGTATATGGATATCCTTAAATGCAACTCAAAGGCTCGTTTCATTATATTAAGTTTTGAATATACTTTTCGAAAGACGAAAAAAGTGAGATCTATTGTAATGACATCGAAAAAATGCCGATGGGATTTAGAATCACGGAAGTAGAATTTGTGACGGATATGGAATAACATTGTAATGTTTTCCTGTATACTGGCCCGCAACATGCTCATGTTCAGTGTACAACCAGCCGAGTAATAAAAATGTCATAAAGCATAACGTAATGTACCCAGCGGACATACATTGTTATTTAGACCAAATGTGAAATGCGAGAGCCATTTCGGCTCAAAGTGTTTGAATGTGATTCGCTTTCAGCGAAATTAAATTCGCATCCACTTCAGCGTACATACGAAATTGCACACTTTTGGAGCGCCACAATGGCATTGGGGCCGTAAAATGTTTAAACTCATTTCAAAATTCAAAAGGGAAATTTCATAAAAACATCAACGAACATACAAACGCACTTGAGCCCATAAATATATATGTGCATGTATACGAATATTTTGCATTAAATATAAATGTTTATTTGTTCGCGTTTCTGTGTGCGAGCAAGTGTTCTAAGAGAAAATAAAAGCAAAACAAAACACAACAAAAAAATAATAAGAATAATAATAATAAAATAATGGGCTTACAAACACGGAACATGAATGGCGCGTTTTAGTACCAACAAAATATGTAATTACCTTAAACAATAACCAAAGTGAACGAGCGATGACTGCACTTTAGCTCGAGAAGGACAGAAGCATTGCAGCATACCTATGTATATAGATGTATGGATGTAGGAAACCGAGAAACTATGGTATGTGGTGGAAAGAAACCCAACAAACATTTGTGAAATGTATTTAATCTACGCAGTGATAAAACCAACGATTTTGTTAATCCAATTTTGCAGATTTTTATACAAACATGTGAGTAGATATAACGTTTTATTGGGTTGCCCAAAAAGTAATTGTCGGTAATATAGTAGTAATATAGTCGGCGTAGAAAAATTTTTTCAACGGCTTGTGACTCTGTAATTGCATTCTTTCTTCTGTCAGTTATTAGCTGTTACTTTTAGCTAGCTTTAGAAAAAAAGTGCGCGAAATTTTGTTTGCATTTGTTTGTTTGGCGTCAATTTTAATATGGGTATCATATATATTGAAAGAAATTCATTTAACAAACCGAATCAACGCTTGTGACGCAATAAATTCGATCCGTTTTTAAAACGAATCATAACTGAAGATGAAAAATGGATTGTTTACAACATGGTCCAAGCATGGTGAACCAGCTCAAACCACTTCAAAGTCTGATATCCTCCAAAAGAAGGTTATGCTGTCTGTTTGGTGGGATTGGAAGGGTGTGGTATATTTTGAGCTGCTTCCAAGGAACCAAACGATTAATTCGGATGTTTACTGTCAACATTTGGACAAATTGAATACAGCCATCAAGGAGAAACGACCAGAATTCACTCGCCAAAAACTGAGTGAGCTTGGCTGGGAACTTTTGATGCATCCACCATATAGCCCTAACCTTGCACCATCAGACTACCATTTATTTCGATCTTTGCAGAACTCCTTAAATGGTAAAACTTTCGGCAATGATGAGGCTATAAAATCGCATTTGGTTCAGTTTTTTGCAGATAAAGGCCAGAATTTCTATGAGCGTGGAATACTAAATTTGCCAGGAAGATGGCAAAAGGTTATTGAACAAAATGGCAATTATATATTTGATTAAAGTTCATTCTAAGTTTTATTAAAAATGCATTTTCTTTCTTTTAAAAAATCCGCAATTACTTTTTAGGCAACCCAATATACAAAAAAAAATTTTACCAAAACAGAAAAAAGTTTTAAATGCATTTACATATATGAGAGAACATTAGTTTTGTCCTTCCGTGTGCAACAGTTGACTTTGGAATGTATCAATTGGAAACGATTGAGTTAGATCTAGAAGAAGGTAGAAAACACAAATCAGCAAAAACTATAGAAAAATTAAGGGAACTTGCTAGCCAAAAAACGTAGGTAACCCAGGCGAACAGGGGAAAACTTCTCAAAGGTTAGAATATGGTCCGGGCAGCCTGAATGGAATTCAGGCCCCGAAAGAGGTGTTCACCGATCCTGTGTTTTCTTCTCTTCTTTGTAGATCAGTAATAGCTCCAACTTCTCCCCGTCATCGCATATCCTGTAAAAGTCTGACTTTCCCTGCTTCTAGCGCGACGATAACGACCTGACGATGCAGTGACCAGTCGGAACTCCTATACGCAGCCCAAAGTCCTGCTTACTAAGCCCCAGGATAAAATAATCGGCCATTGGGCTTTTGCCATTCTGCAAACAACAGCACCAAACTGCACATTATTCGTACGGTCGCGTGGAAGGTTTCCACACTACACTCAACAAAATTGTAATTCAAAATAGTAAAAATGTATGACCAAACAAGTACAAGTGTGCTAAGTTCGGTCGCGACGAATCTTATATACCCTGCACAATGGATCGCATTTGTCTAGTTCTTTGAATGAATTTTTCAAACATATATCAAACATATATATATATATATATATCTACATGAGCTATATCAACTTATTGACTGATATGGACCGTCATGGCTGTTAGGTGTTATAGAAAAACATGTGGCAACTATATCAGATTATCAACCGACTTAGACTGTACTTGGCACAGTAGTTGGAAGTTATACCAAACCGATATGTGCAAAATTAGACCAAAATCGGTTAATAAATGCGCCCTCTAGAAGCTCAAAAAGTTTAATCGGGAGATCGGTTTATATGTCAGCTATATCAGGTTATGAACCATACTTAGCACAATTATTATAAGTGATACCAAAACACCACGTGCAAAATATCAGCCAAATCGGACAAGAACTGCGCCCTCTAGAACCCAAAGAAGTTAAGACCCAGATCGGTTTATATGGCAGCTATATAAATAATAATCATTTGTGCAAAATTTTAAGCGCATAGCTTTACTCCTTCGAAAGTTAACGTGCTTTCGACAGATAGACGGACGGACATAGCTAAAAAAAACCCTCTTATTTGAGCGTCATATTACAATAGTCAGAAAATACTTACTATTTAGGTGGTGTTGTGGGGGTGGGGTGGCCCCATAGACACTTTTCCCGAATATTGATATCAAATTCGTGCTTTACTCCCAAAGACTTTTCATTTGAGCCCCATATTGCTATGGTCGTAAATTTGCCCCTTTGGTAAGAGGCGGCCCCCCAGAAACTATGTTCTAAATTTGGATATCAGATTCGTATTCTACATTCAAATGCCTTTTATTTAAGCCCCATATTCCCATGGTCAGTAAATAAGTCCAGTTTGGGGTGTGTTTTGGGGAAGGGTGGACCCCCAGAAACGTGGTCCCACATTTTGTCATCAGATTCGTATTATACTCGCAAATACCTTTCATTTGAATCCCATATTGCCATGGTCGGTAAATATGCCCGATTTAGGGGTGTTTTGGGGGTTGGGGTGGTCCCCCTAGCACTTGGTCCGACAATTGGATATCAGATACGTTTTCTTATTCTAAATACGTTTCATTTGAGTCCCATATTGTCGTGGTTGGTCTAAATATATGTTTGGTAGGTTTTAGGGTGGGGCAGCCCCCCTAGGTACCCCATCCGAAATTTGGATACCAATTTTTTGTTTTTAGGGTACTATATGAGAGCACACAAAATTTCGGTAAAATTAGGGTAAGGGGGAGGGTCCGTTCCTCCTTCAAATATCAAAAGATGTAGTACCCTATTTTCACCACGAGGTCATTATGCACCATCTGTGAAAATTTCAAGAAAATCGGTTCAGTCGTTTCTGAGTCTATAAGGAACACACAAACACACAAAAAAAAACAAACAAACAAACCTACAAGCAAATACAAATTGATTTTTATATATAAGATTCGTATTCTACTTTCCAATATCTATAATGTGATACCCATATTGTCCCTATCGATCCACTTTTGATATTGGGTGGCGTTTTTGGGGTAACGGAGGGTTTCCGCCCTTTCCAATATCAACAAATTATATGGCCTATACCTTCTTCCTGACCATATTCGTAATCTACTGCCGAATACCTTCCATTCGACCCCCATATTGTCATTATAGACCAATAAACCTATTTTGGGTTCGGGTGGCCCCCCAATTACTTGGACCCAATTTTTATACCCTCCACCATAAAATGGGGGGTATACTAATTTCGTCATTCTGTTTGTAACTACTCGAAATATTCGTCTGAGGCCCCATAAAGTATATATATTTTTGATCGTCGTGAAATTTTATGTCGATCTAGCCATGTCCGTCCGTCTGTCCGTCCGTCCGTCTGTCTGTCGAAAGCACGCTAACTTCCGAAGGAGTACAGCTAGCCGCTTGAAATTTTGCACAAACACTTCTTATTAGTGTAGGTCGGTTGGTATTGTAAATGGGCCATATCGGTCCATGTTTTGATATAGCTGCCATATAAACCGATCTTGGGTCTTGACTTCTTGAGCCTCTAGAGTGCGCAATTCTTATCCGATTGAAATGAAGTTTTGCACGACGTGTTTTGCTATTATATCCAACAACTGTGCCAAGTATAGTTCAAATCGGTCCATAACCTGATATAGCTGCCATATAAATTGATCTTGGGTCTTGATTTCTTGATTTCTTGAGCCCCCAAAGGGCGCAATTTTGATTTGAATTGGCTGATATTTGCACAGGTCTCCAACATTTAATTTAATTGTGACCCAAACCGGACCATATATTGATATCGCTCTAATAGCAGAGCAAATCTCTTCTTATATCCTTTTTTGCCAAAGATGCCGGAAAAGAACTCAACATATGCCATCGATAGTGGAGGGTATATAAGATTCGGCCCGGCCGAACTTAGCACGTTTTTACTTGTTTTTTTTTATACCCTCCACCATAGGATGGGGGGTATACTAATTTCGTCTTTCTGTTTGTAGCTACTCGAATTATTCCTCTGAGACCCCATAAGGTGTATATATTCTTGATCGTCGCGATATTTAATGTCGATCTAGCCATGTCCGTCCATCTGTCGGTCCGTCTGTCTGTCGAAAGCACGCTAACTTTCGAAGGAGTAAAGCGAGCCGCTTGAAATTTTTCACAAATACTTTTTATTATCCGATCTTGGGTCTTGACTTCTTGAGCCTCTAGAGTGGGCAATTCTTATCCGATTGGAGCGATTTTGCACGACGTGTTTTGTTATGATATCCAACAACTGGGCCAAGTATGGTTCAAATCGGTTAATAACCTGATATAGCTGCCATATAAACCGATCTTGGGTCTTGACTTCTTGAGCCTCTAGAGTGCGCAATTTTTATCCGATTGGAATGAAATTTTTGCACGACGTGTTTTATTAAAATGTCCAGTAACTGTGCCAAATGTGGTTCAAATCGGTGTATAGCCTGATATAGCTGCCATATAAATCGATCTTGGGTCTTAAATTCTTGAGCCTCTAGAGGGCACAATTCTTATCCGATTTGAATGAATTTTTGCAAGAAGTATTTTGTTATAATATCTAAGAACTGTGCCAAGTATGGTTCAAATCGGTTCATAACCTGATATAGCTGTCATATAAACCTATCTGAGAACTTGACTTCTTGAGCTTCCAGAGGGCGCAATTCCTATCCGATTTGGCTCAAATTTTGCATGACGTATTTTATTATACCCTCCACCATAAGATGGGGGGTATACTAATTTCGTCATTCTGTTTGTAACTACTCGAAATATTCGTCTGATACCCCATAAAGTATATATATTCTTGATCGTCGTGACATTTTATGTCGATCTAGCCATGTCCGTCCGTCTGTCCGTCCGTCCGCCCGTCCGTCCGTCCGTCTGTCTGTCGAAAGCACGCTAACTTTCGAAGGAGTAAAGCTAGCCGCTTGAAATTTTGCACAAATACTTCCTATTAGTGTAGGTCGGTTGGTATTGTAAATGGGCCATATCGGTCCATGTTTTGATATAGCTGCCATATAAACCGATCTTGGGTCTTGACTTCTTGAGCCTCTAGCGTGCGCAATTCTTATCCGATCTGAATGAAATTTTGCACGACGTGTTTTGTTATGATATCCAACAACTGCGCCAAGTACGGTTCAAATCGGTTCATAACCTGATATAGCTGCCATATAAACCGATCTTGGGTCTTGACTTCTTGAGCCTCAAGAGTGCGCAATTCTTATCCGATTGGAATGAAATTTTGCACGACGTGTTTTGTTATTATATCCAACAACTGTGTCAAGTATGGTTCAAATCGGTTCATAACCTGATATAGCTGCCATATAAACCGATCTTGGGTCTTGATTTCTTGAGCCTCTAGGGGGCGCAATTCTTATCCGAATGGAATGGAATTTCGCACGACGTCTTTTGTTATAAGAACTGTGCCAAGTATGGTTCAAGTCGGTTCATAACCTGATATAGCTGTCATATAAACCTATCTGAGAACTTGACTTCTTGAGCTTCTAGAGGGCGCAATTCCTATCCGATTTGGCTCAAATTTTGCATGACGTATTTTATTATACCCTCCACCATAAGATGGGGGGTATACTAATTTCGTCATTCTGTTTGTAACTACTCGAAATATTCGTCTGATACCCCATAAAGTATATATATTCTTGATCGTCGTGACGTTTTATGTCGATCTAGCCATGTCCGTCCGTCTGTCTGTCGAAAGCACGCTAACTTTCGAAGGAGTAAAGCTAGCCGCTTGAAATTTTGCACAAATACTTCCTATTAGTGTAGGTCGGTTGGTATTGTAAATGGGCCATATCGGTCCATGTTTTGATATAGCTGCCATATAAACCGATCTTGGGTCTTGACTTCTTGAGCCTCTAGAGTGGGCAATTCTTATCCGATTGGAATGAAATTTTGCACGACGTGTTTTGCTATGATATCCAATAACTGTGCCAAGTATAGTTCAAATCGGTCCATAACCTGATATAGCTGCCATATAAACCGATCTTGGGTCTTGACTTCTTGAGCCTCTAGCGTGCGCAATTCTTATCCGATCTGAATGAAATTTTGCACGACGTGTTTTGTTATGATATCCAACAACTGCGCCAAGTACGGTTCAAATCGGTTCATAACCTGATATAGCTGCCATATAAACCGATCTTGGGTCTTGACTTCTTGAGCCTCAAGAGTGCGCAATTCTTATCCGATTGGAATGAAATTTTGCACGACGTGTTTTGTTATTATATCCAACAACTGTGTCAAGTATGGTTCAAATCGGTTCATAACCTGATATAGCTGCCATATAAACCGATCTTGGGTCTTGACTTCTTGAGCCTCTAGGGGGCGCAATTCTTATCCGAATGGAATGGAATTTCGCACGACGTCTTTTGTTATAATATCCAACAACTATGCCAAGTATGGTTCAAATCGGTGCATAACCTGATATAGCTGCCATATAAACCGATCTTGGGTCTTGACTTCTTGAGCCTCTAGAGGGCACAATTCTTATCCGATTTGAATGAATTTTTGCACGAAGTATTTCGTTACGATATCCAACAACTGTGCCAAGTATGGTTGATTTCTTGGATTTGACTTCTTCAGCTTCTAGAGGGCGCAATTCCTATCCGATTTGGCTGAAATTTTGCATGACGTATTTTATTTTTACTTTCAACAACTGTGCCAAATAAGGTTCAAATCGGTTCATAACCTGATATAGCTGCCATATAAACCGATCTGGGATCTTGACTTCTTGACCCCTAGAGGTCGCAATTATTATCCGATTTGCCTGAAATTTTGTACGACGGATCCTCTCATGACCATCAACAAACGTGTTTATTATGGTCTGAATCGGTCTATAGCCCGATACAGATCCCATATAAATCGTTCTCTCTATTTTACTTCGTGAACCCCAATGGGCGCAATTCTTATAGGAATTGGCTGAAATTTTACACAGGACTCCAACATATAATTTAATTGTGTTCCGAACCGGACCATATCTTGATATCGTTTTAATAGCAGAGCAACTCTTTTCTTATATCCTTTCTTGCCTAAGAAGAGATGCCGGGAAAAGAACTCGACAAATGCGATCGATGGTGGAGGGTATATAAGATTCGGCCCGGCCGAACTTAGCATGCTTTTACTTGTTTTTACTTTCAAAAACTGTGTCAAATAAGGTTTAAATCGGTTCATAACCTGATATAGCGACGGATCCTCTCTTGACCATCAACATACGTTTTTATTATAGTCTGAGTCGGTCTATAGCCCGATACAGCTCCCATATAAATCGATCTCTCTATTTTACTTCTTGTGCCAACAAAGGGCGCAATTCTTATTCGAATTGTCTGACATTTTACACAGGTCTCCGACATATAATTTAATTGTGGTTCAAACCGGTCCATATCTTGATATCGCTCTAATAGCAGAGCAAATCTTTTCCTATATCCTGTTTTGCTTAAGAAGAGATGCCGGGAAAAGAACTCGACAAATGCGAACCATGGTGGAGGGTATATAAGATTCGGCCCTGCCGAACTTAGCACACTTTTACTTGTTAGTTTTACCCTTCTCCGTTCGCTATAAAAAGCTATTTCGTACTTTTTAGTAGCAAAATGTATGATTTTCTAAAAAATTACTTAGTCGACCAACATATATATCTTAGTAGAACCCACATGTTAAATTTCAGATCCGTACAGAAAGTATGAAATGGTACGGTACTAAACGTACGTTTTTTTTATCGCCACTCCTATGGTTGACCACCATAAATGACTTATTACGGTTGTTGACTGAGGAGGGATTTGAACCCGTCTGCTACGCAGACGATGTTATAATACTTTTTCGTGGTATGGATCCGAATGAACTATGCAGAAGGGCCGAACGGGTTTTGCATATGGCATATGACTGGTCTAGACCCAGAAGTCTCAATGTTAACCCAGAGAAGACTGAAATATGCCTTTTCACAAGGAAGGCGAAGGTGATCCAATTTAACGCACCACGTTTCCTCAATTAGACGATTTCGATATCTGACAAGGTCAAATACTTAGGTGTGATCTTGGACAGAAAACTGAATTGGAAGCGTACTGAGAAGGGTCACAGATGTTGGACACAATGTAGACGGACCGTAAGCTCGCAATGGGGCCTGAATCCGAGGATAGTCCACTGGCTCTACGGGAACGTGATTAGACCAATACTTACTTACGCCTGCTATGGAGAAAAAGTGCAACATAAGGACCATACAACAGGTTCAGAGAACATGTTGTCTTGGTATAGGCGGAGCGATGAGGACCACGCCCACTAGGCCACTGGAGACTGTACTAGATATCCGACCCATTGAAATACAGATTAATTTTGAGGCAGCCGTTGCGCCTATGAGACTTAAGGCAATGGGAGAATGGATTGAGGATGGGAGCAGCTCATACCCTCGACATATAATCGAGGCGACGATAAGAAACCTGGATGGTAGGGAAGAGATTTCCGATCGGATACCTGAGATGAACCTTGAAGTCGAGTGCGAGGCACTTCTGCCAACGGCACAGTCATGGATTGACGGAACCCTAGTATTGCCATTTTGAAGATCATGTTACATAGATGGCTCAAAGCTGGATGACAGAGTGGGCCTGGGGGTTTACATTGAGATCTGTTTTAGACTGCAATAACAAACAGGACGGTAAGGTCACGAACAGTCTTGCAGTGAAAGAAGGAGATTAACGCCTTCTCTGAGGATGGGAAAATCCGCATCGTTTGGGTGCCGGGCCATAACGGAGTAATTGGATATGAAAGGGCAGACGATTTGGCGGTGAAGACCAGAGGATTGCCGTCAATAAACTTGGTTAACCCGAAGCCTCTCGGGTGGAAGCAGTCCGAGTTACGGGAGTGGACGACGAATGCGCATGCAACATTGTGGAACAGCGAAACGGTCGGTAAGACGGCGAAAATCCTATGGGGGATCCAGATCGTGAGAAGACGAGGCTATTACTGAAAGGAAGCCAGAAGGAGGTCAGTATAGCTATTGGTATCATGACGGGACACATAGGACTACGAGCTCACTTGTGCAAAATGGGTGCGGCAAGTGTAGGGCATTCCTTTGTCATTGCCCGGTTTTCGCGTCTAACAGATACCGGCACTTAGGTGGAGACACAATACCAGACATAAACCAACTTAGGGGAGTGGTATTAAAAACAATTAAGGATTTTGTAAGTAGCACGGAATTCCTAACTTAAAAATTTCTTTTTAGAGGTTACTTAATAGTTTTTAGAGCACACAATAAGCCGATTACTGGTCTAGGTGTATGTCCATAGTGGCATGGGGCGGAATAATATCCGCACCCTCTTTTCAACCTAACTTAACTTAAACGTAACAATTAAAAGCGTGCTAAGTTCGGCCGGGCCGAATCTTAAATACCCTCCACCCTGGATCGCATTTGTCGAGTTCTTTTCCCGGCATCTCTTCTTAGGCAAAAAAAAGGATATAAGAAAAGATTTGCTCTGCTATTAGAGCGATATTAAGATATGGTCCGGTTTGGACCACAATTAAATTATATTTATGTTGGAGACCTGTGTAAAATGTCAGCCAATTCGAATAAGAATTGCGCTCATTGTGGGCTCAAGAAGTAAAATAGAGAGATCGATTTATATGGGAGACCGATTCAGACCATAATAAACGCGTATGTTAATGGTCATGAGAGAATACGTCGTACAAAATTTCAGGCAAATCGGATAATAATTGCGATCTCTAGAGGCTCAAGAAGTCAAGATCCCAGATCGGTTTATATGGCAGCTAAATCAGGTTGTGAATCGACTTGTACTTTATTTGACATAGTTGTTGAAAGTAACAATAAAAAACGTCTTGCGAAATTTCAGCCAAATCGGAAAGGAATTGCGCCCTCTAAAAGCTCAAGAAGTCAAGTCCCCAGATCTGTTTATATGACAGCTATACCAGGTTATGAACCGATGTGAACCATATCTGGCACAGTTGTTGGATATCATAACAAAATACTACGTGCCAAAATTCATTTAAATTGGATAAGAATTGCGCACTCTAGAGGCTCAAGAAGTCAAGACCCCAGATTATCAGGTTATGGACCGATTTGAACCATACTAGTCACAGTTGTTGGATATCATAACAAAACACGTCGTGCAAAATTTCATTCAGATCAGATTAGAATTGCGCACGCTAGAGGCTCAAGAAGTCAAGACCCAAGATCGGTTTATATGGCAGCTATATCAGGTTATGGACCGATTTGAACCATACTTGGCACAGTTGTTGGATATCATAGCAAAATACGTCGTGCAAAATTTCATTTCAATCGATAATAATTGCGCACTCTAGAGGCTCAAGAAGTCAATACCCAAGATCGGTTTATATGGCAGCTATATCAAAACATGGAGCGATATGGCCCATTTACAATACCAACCGACCTACACTAATAAGAAGTATTTGTGCAAAATTTCAAGCGGCTAGCTTTACTCCTTCGAAAGTTAGCGTGCTTTTGCACAAATACTTCTTATTAGTGTAGGTCGGTTGGGATTGTAAATGGGCTATATCGGTCCACGTTTTGATATAGCTGCCATATAAACCGATCTGGGATCTTGACTTCTTCAGCCGCTAGAGGGCACAATTTTTATCCGATTTGGCTGAAATTTTGCATGAGGTGTTTTATTATCTAACAACTATGCTGAGTGTGGTTCGAATCTATGCTGAGTATGGTTCGAATCGTTCCATAGCCTTATATAGCTGTCATATAAACCGATCTGGAGTCTTGACTTCTTAAGCCACTAGAGGACGCAGTTAATATCCGATTTGGCTGAAATTTTGCACGACGTGTTTTGTTATGACTTCCAACAAATGTGCTAAGAATAGTTCAAATCGGTCCATAACCTGATATAACTGCCTTAGAAACCGATATGGGGTCTTGACTTCTTTAGACTCTACAGGGAGCAATGCGTATCCGATTTTGCTGAAATATTGCATGACGTGTTTTGTTATGACTTCCAACAACTATATAAAGAATGGATCAAATCGGTCCATAACCTGATATAGCTGCCTTATTAACCGATCTGGGGTCTTGATTTCTTGAGCCTCTAGTGGACGCATTTATTATCCGATTTGGCTGATATTTTGCATGATGTGTTTCGTTATGACTTTCAACAACTCGCAATGGGGCCTGAATCCGAGGATAGTCCACTGGCTCTACGGGAGCGTGGTTAGACCAATACTTACTTACGCCTCAATAGTTTGGTGTACTGCTATGGAGAAAAAGTGCAACATAAGGACCATACAACAGGTTCAGAGAACATGTTGTCTTGGTATAGGCGGAGCGATGAGGACCACGCCCACTAGGCCACTGGAGACTGTACTAGATATCCGACCCATTGAAATACAGATTAATTTTGAGGCAGCCGTTGCGCCTATGAGACTTAAGGCAATGGAAGAATGGATTGAGGATGGGAGCAGCTCATACCCTCGACATATAATCGAGGCGACGATAAGAAACCTGGATGGTAGGGAAGAGATTTCCGATCGGATACCTGAGATGAACCTTGAAGTCGAGTGCGAGGCACTTCTGCCAACGGCACAGTCATGGATTGACGGAACCCTAGTATTGCCATTTTGAAGATCATGTTACATAGATGGCTCAAAGCTAGATGACAGAGTGGGCCTGGGGGTTTACATTGAGAACCCAGGGACTGAGATCTGTTTTAGACTGCAATAACAAACAGGACGGTAAGGTCACGAACAGTCTTGTAGTGAAAGAAGGAGATTAACGCCTTCTCTGAGGATGGGAAAATCCGCATCGTTTGGGTGCCGGGCCATAACGGAGTAATTGGATATGAAAGGCAGACGATTTGGCGGTGAAGGCCAGAGGATTGCCGTCAATAAACTTGGTTAACCCGAAGCCTCTCGGGTGGAAGCAGTCCGAGTTACGGGAGTGGACGACGAATGCGCATGCAACATTGTGGAACAGCGAAACGGTCTGTAAGACGGCGAAAATCCTATGGGGGATCCAGATCGTGAGAAGACGAGGCTATTACTGAAAGGAAGCCAGAAGGAGGTCAGTATAGCTATTGGTATCATGACGGGACACATAGGACTACGAGCTCACTTGTGCAAAATGGGTGCGGCAAGTGTAAGGCATGCGGGAAAGATGAAGAGACGTTGGAGCATTTCCTTTGTCATTGCCCGGTTTTCGCGTCTAACAGATACCGGCACTTAGGTGGAGACACAATACCAGACATAAACCAACTTAGGGGAGTGGTATTAAAAACAATTAAGGATTTTGTAAGTAGCACGGAATTCCTAACTTAAAATTTTCTTTTTATACCCTCCACCATAAGATGGGGGGTATACTAATTTCGTCATTCTGTTTGTAACTACTCGAAATATTCGTCTGAGACCCCATAAAGTATATATATTCTTGATCGTCGTGACATTTTATGTCGATCTAGCCATGTCCGTCCGTCTGTCCGTCCGTCCGTCCATCTGTCTGTCGAAAGCACGCTAACTTCCGAAGGAGTAAAGATAGCCGCTTGAAATTTTGCACAAATACTTCTTATTAGTGTAGGTCGGTTGGTATTGTAAATGGGCCATATCGGTCCATGTTTTGATATAGCTGCCATATAAACCGATCTTGGGTCTTGACTTCTTGAGCCTCTAGAGTGCGCAATGCTTATCCGATTGGAATGAAATTTTGCACGACGTGTTTTGCTATGATATCCAATAACTGTGCCAAGTATAGTTTAAATCGGTCCATAACCTGATATAGCTGCCATATAAACCGATCTTGGGTCTTGACTTCTTGAGCCTCTAGCGTGCGCAATTCTTATCCGATCAGAATGAAATTTTGCACGACGTGTTTTGTTATGACATCCAACAACTGTGTCAAGTACGGTTCAAATCGGTTCATAACCTGATATAGCTGCCATATAAACCGATCTTGGGTCTTGACTTCTTGAGCCTCTAGAGTGCGCAATTCTTATCCGATTGGAATGAAATTTTGCACGACGTGTTTTGTTATTAAATCCAACAACTGTGCCAAGTATGGTTCAAATCGGTTCATAACCTGATATAGCTGCCATATAAACCGATCTTGGGTCTTGACTTCTTGAGCCTCTAGGGGGCGCAATTCTTATCCGAATGGAATGGAATTTCGCACGACGTCTTTTGTTATGATATCCAACAACTATACCAAGTATGGTTTAAATCGATGCATAACCTGATATAGCTGCCATATAAACCGATCTTGGGTCTTGACTTCTTGAGCCTCTAGAGGGCACAATTCTTATCCGATTTGAATGATTTTTTGCACGAAGTATTTCGTTACGATATCCAGCAACTGTGCCAAGTATGGTTGATTTCTTGGATTTGACTTTTTCAGCTTCTAGAGGGCGCAATTCCTATCCGATTTGGCTGAAATTTTGCATGACGTATTTTATTTTTACTTTCAACTACTGTGTGAAATAAGGTTCAAATCGGTTCATAACCTGATATAGCTGCCATATAAACCGATCTGGGATCTTGACATCTTGACCCCTAGAGGTCGCAATTATTATCCGATATGCCTGAAATTTTGTACGACGGATCCTCTCATGACCATCAACAAACGTGTTTATTATGGTCTGAATCGGTCTATAGCCCGATACAGATCCCATATAAATCATTCTCTCTATTTTACTTCGTGAACCCCAATGGGCGCAATTCTTATAGGAATTGGCTGAAATTTTACACAGGACTCCAACATATAATTTAATTGTGTTCCGAACCGGACCATATCTTGATATCGTTTTAATAGCAGAGCAACTCTTTTCTTATATCCTTTTTTGCCTAAGAAGAGATGCCGGGAAAAGAACTCGACAAATGCGATCGATGGTGGAGGGTATATAAGATTCGGCCCGGCCGAACTTAGCATGCTTTTACTTGTTTTTACTTTCAAAAACTGTGTCAAATAAGGTTTAAATCGGTTCATAACCTGATATAGCGACGGATCCTCTCTTGACCATCAACATACGTTTTTATTATAGTCTGAGTCGGTCTATAGCCCGATACAGCTCCCATATAAATCGATCTCTCTATTTTACTTCTTGTGCCAACAAAGGGCGCAATTCTTATTCGAATTGTCTGACATTTTACACAGGTCTCCGACATATAATTTAATTGTGGTTCAAACCGGTCCATATCTTGATATCGCTCTAATAGCAGAGCAAATCTTTTCCTATATCCTGTTTTGCTTAAGAAGAGATGCCGGGAAAAGAACTCGACAAATGTGAACCATGGTGGAGGGTATATAAGATTCGGCCCTGCCGAACTTAGCACACTTTTACTTGTTAGTTTTACCCTTCTCCGTTCGCTATAAAAAGCTATTTCGTACTTTTTAGTAGCAAAATGTATGATTTTCTAAAAAATTACTTAGTCGACCAACATATATATCTTAGTAGAACCCACATCTTAAATTTCAGATCCGTACAGAAAGTATGAAATGGTACGGTACTAAACGTACGTTTTTTTTTTATCGCCACTCCTATGGTTGACCACCATAAATGACTTATTACGGTTGTTGACTGAGGAGGGATTTGAACCCGTCTGCTACGCAGACGATGTTATAATACTTTTTCGGGGTATGGATCCGAATGAACTATGCAGAAGGGCCGAACGGGTTTTGCATATGGCATATGACTGGTCTAGACCCAGAAGTCTCAATGTTAACCCAGAGAAGACTGAAATATGCCTTTTCACAAGGAAGGCGAAGGTGATCCAATTTAACGCACCACGTTTCCTCAATTAGACGATTTCGATATCTGACAAGGTCAAATACTTAGGTGTGATCTTGGACAGAAAACTGAATTGGAAGCGTACTGCGAAGGGTCACAGATGTTGGACACAATGTAGACGGACCGTAAGCTCGCAATGGGGCCTGAATCCGAGGATAGTCCACTGGCTCTACGGGAACGTGATTAGACCAATACTTACTTACGCCTCAATAGTTTGGTGGACTGCTATGGAGAAAAAGTGCAACATAAGGACCATACAACAGGTTCAGAGAACATGTTGTCTTGGTATAGGCGGAGCGATGAGGACCACGCCCACTAGGCCACTGGAGACTGTACTAGATATCCGACCCATTGAAATACAGATTAATTTTGAGGCAGCCGTTGCGCCTATGAGACTTAAGGCAATGGAAGAATGGATTGAGGATGGGAGCAGCTCATACCCTCGACATATAATCGAGGCGACGATAAGAAACCTGGATGGTAGGGAAGAGATTTCCGATCGGATAACTGAGATGAACCTTGAAGTCGAGTGCGAGGCACTTCTGCCAACGGCACAGTCATGGATTGACGGAACCCTAGTATTGCCATTTTGAAGATCATGTTACATAGATGGCTCAAAGCTGGATGACAGAGTGGGCCTGGGGGTTTACATTGAGATCTGTTTTAGACTGCAATAACAAACAGGACGGTAAGGTCACGAACAGTCTTGCAGTGAAAGAAGGAGATTAACGCCTTCTCTGAGGATGGGAAAATCCGCATCGTTTGGGTGCCGGGCCATAACGGAGTAATTGGATATGAAAGGGCAGACGATTTGGCGGTGAAGGCCAGAGGATTGCCGTCAATAAACTTGGTTAACCCGAAGCCTCTCGGGTGGAAGCAGTCCGAGTTACGGGAGTGGACGACGAATGCGCATGCAACATTTTGGAACAGCGAAACGGTCGGTAGGACGGCGAAAATCCTATGGGAAGATCAAGATTGTGAGAAGACGAGGCTATTACTGAATGAAGGCAAGAAGGAGGTCAGTATAGCTATTGGTATCATAACGGGACACATAGGACTACGAGCTCACTTATGTAAAATCGGTGCGGCAAGTGATAGCATGTGTAGGGCATGCGGGGAAGATGATGAGACGTTGGAGCATTTCCTTTGTCATAGCCCGGCGTACCACGCGTCCATCAGATACCGGTACTTAGGTGGAGACACAATAAAAGACATGAACCAATTTAGAGGAGTGATATTGAAAACAATTAAGGATTTTGTAAGTAGCACGGAATTCCTAACTTAAAATTTTCCTTTTAGAGGTTACTTAATAGTTTTTAGAGCACACAATAAGCCGATTACTGGTCTAGGTGTATGTCCATAGTGGCATGGGGCGGAATAATATCCGCACCCTCTTTTCAACCTAACTTAACTTAAACGTAACAAGTAAAAGCGTGCTAAGTTCGGCCGAGCCGAATCTTATATACCCTCCACCATGGATCGCATTTGTCGAGTTCTTTTCCCGGCATCTCTTCTTAGGCAAAAAAAGGATATAAGAAAAGATTTGCTCTGCTATTAGAGCGATATTAAGATATGGTCCGGTTTGGACCACAATTAAATTATATTATATATGTTGGAGACCTGTATAAAATGTCAGCCAATTCGAATAAGAATTGCGCTCTTTGTGGGCTCAAGAAGTAAAATAGAGAGATCGATTTATATGGGAGACCGATTCAGACCATAATAAACGCGTATGTTAATGGTCATGAGAGAATACGTCGTACAAAATTTCAGGCAAATCGGATAATAATTGCGATCTCTAGAGGCTCAAGAAGTCAAGATCCCAGATCGGTTAATAAGGCAGCTATATCAGGTTATGGACCGATTTGATCCATTCTTTATATAGTTGTTGGAAGTCATAACAAAACACGTCATGCAATATTTCAGCCAAATCGGATACGCATTGCTCCCTGTAGAGTCTAAAGAAGTCAAGACCCCAGATCGGTTTCTAAGGCAGTTATATCGGTCCATAACCTGATATAGCTGCCTTATTAACCGATCTGGGGTCTGGACTTCTTGAGCCTCTAGTGGACGCATTTATTATCCGATTTGGCTGATATTTTGCATGATGTGTTTCGTTATGACTTTCAACAACTGTGCAAAGAATAGATCAAATCGGTCCATAACCTGATATAGCTGTCATATAAACCGATCTGGGGTCTTGAATTTTTGAGCCTCTACAGATAGAAATTCTTATCCGATTTAGCTGAAATTTTATACAAAGGCTTCTCTGACCTTTAACATACGTGTCGTAAATGGTATGAATCGGTTTATAGCCTATTGTAGCTCCTCTACAAACCGATCTCCCTATTCTACTTCTTCATCCCCTAAAGTGCGCAATTCTTACTAGATTTGGCAGAAATTCATGGTGGAGTGTATATAAGATTCGGCCCGGCTGAACTTAGCACACTTTTACTTGTTTCTATCTATCCCGTTTATTTCTTAACAGCAATTATTTAAGCCAAATTTCGAAGTTCTACCTCTTCCCGTTCGCCCTATGTTCACCTATTTCGTACCTTTTTGGTACTTTTTTGTTCCTAAGTGCCCAAAAACTTTTTTGCATTCCAATTAAGGTTGTCATAGTGTACCTAAATTCCAAAATTGAAAGATCTAGCTCAACGTACCATTTCTTTCACTTCCGGTACTATTTTGGCAAATATTTGTCACCAAATCTTATTTTTTCGGAAAATCATAATTCAAGACCCATCCGTTCGCCTAACCGTACGAATATAACAAAACCCCGTCTTTTCACGCGCCTACAACTCAAGACCTACTTTCGAGCCAAATTTCGTGACTCTAGCTTTAGCCGTTTGGGGTGGGAGCTGATCAGTCTGTTAGTCAATCAGTCAATCACGAGTTTTTATATATAGACATAAAATTTCATCAAAATCGGACAACTGAATCGAGAGTCAGGCGCAATGGGTTAAAATTTTGTCTTTAAAAATATTTATTGAAATTTGTATATAGTAAAATGTTGTTTGGGGCTGATAAGCATAATAAAAAAACGTTAAAAATATTTATGCAAAATTTAATTTTTGGTTTTAAAAAATAATCTCGAAGTTAGGCTGTCTTTAGAGAGTTTTTGGCTGAAAGTTAGTCCTTAAAAAATTCAGTTAAATGTTGTCTTTAGAAAAAAATTAATAATTTTTTTTTAACTTGTTTTTAGAAAAAATTTTAAAAAAATTTTGTTTTAAAAAAATAATTTTCAGAGGGTCCGGCCTATGCCGAAGTTTTGTCATAAGAGAATATTGCGCTCAAATTTTGTCTTTAGAAAAATATCATTAAAATTTTTGTACAAAAAATTTCATTAAAATTTCGTCCTAAAGAAAAATAATTTGAAATGTTGTATTTGTAGAATATTATAAATTTGTCAATGTTGATGAAATTTTTGTTTAGAACAAATTTAATTTAAATTTTTTCTTTAGACAAAATCATTTTCGAGCGGGGCACGGGCCCGAGCTATAGCAGGTTATCGACCGATTTGGACTGTACTTACCACAGTTCTTGGAAGTCATAACAGAACACTACCTGCAAAATTTCAGCAAGGGTTCAAGACGTCAATTCAGGAGATCGGGTTATATGGGAGCTATATCAGGTTATAGATCGATTCGGACTATACTTGACGCAGTTGTCGATAGTCTTATCCGAACACTACGTGCGGAATTTCATCCAAATCCGGCAAAAATGGCGGATTGTAAGGGCTTAAGAAGTCAAAAAGCTATATCAGGCTATAGACCGATTTTGAACGTACTTGAGACAATTGTTGGAAGGTTTAACAGAACACTATATGCAAAATTTCAGCAAAATTGGGCTAAACTTGCGGCTTGTAAGTCAAATTGGGGAGTCGGTTTATATGGGAGGTATTTCACGTTATAGACCGATTTCGACCGTACTGGACTCGGTTGTTGAAACTCATAACAGAATACTAAATTTCAACCAAATCGCACAACAATTAGGGCTACCAGGTGCTCAAGAAATCAAATCGGGAGATCGTTTATATGGGAACTTTATCTAAATGGGAACCGATATGGTCCATTTGCAATCTCCAATAAAATACTTCAATATTAAGTATTAAGTATTTCGACAGACGGACAGACATGGCTCGAGACTATCAAGAATATATATACTTTATGAGGTCCAAGTCGAATATTTTGAGGTGTAACAAACGGAATGACTAGATAAGTACAACCCCATACTATGGCGGTGGATATAAATATATGTAAGTAAAGACGTGATAAGTTCAGCTGGGATCCCCATTCTTTGCGCAGCTTCACTTTGTAAACAAAAAAAAAAAGTTTTTTTAGTTTAGAGGATTCTTGTTTGAACCGTTGAGTGGATTGGACGCTTTGTTATTTCGCTCCGCAAGAATTTTTCTGTAACTCGTATTAGGTCATTATTGTTGGAAGAAAAATTTAAGTCACTCAAGGATAGCTACGATAGTAGCATCCAATAGGTAGTTGATGATCTGCGTCTGTGTCCAGTGGAGCGGCAGTTCTAGAGGCTGAGAGTAGTCTTAGAATGCACCCCAAGGACCCGACAGCTGCGGTGGTGGTATCAGGCCGTAGCATATTGTTTGCTATTGAAACCTCGACTGGTGGAACGGCTGCGCCAAGCTCCAATAGCCGACAGACGACTGGTCAGCAGGGGCTTTTGACGAAGACACCTGGTTCGAGTGTTAAGGACTAGGCCTAACCAATTCTTTCTTCGCATGCCAATAATTCCCCGGCAAACCAACGTTTGGAGTAGTAGAAGACGCATCACTCTCAGGTTTATGAAGAAGCTTGGTGCGAATGATGCTACGACTCTCACTAATAGGGAGAGACACTCCCTAATTGGTCTCGGGGATTCGCTATCCAGGCTACCCCAAAGACTACACGTCTAGAGCCAAAAGGCTGCGGTCACCTGGAGGGCATCGCATGACTAAAATAACTAGGGCGAACAATAGTGAGATGGGTCCAATATATATAATATATATATATATATATAATTGATATAGCTTGGGTCTTGACTTCTTGAGTCTCTAGAGGGCGCAATTCTTATCCGATTTGAATGAATTTTTGTACGAAGTATTTTGTTATGATATCCAACAACAACAAGTATGGTTCAAATCGGTTCATAACCTGATATAGCTGTCATATAAACAGATCTGAGGACTTGACTTCCTGAGCTTCTGGAGGGCGCAATCCCTATCCGATTTGGGTGAAATTTGGCATGACGTATTTTATTTTTACTTTCAACAACTGTGTCAAATAAGGTTTAAATCGGTTCATAACCTGATATAGCTGCCATATAAACCGATCTGGCATCTTGACTTCTTGAGCCTCTAGAGGTCCCAATTATTATCCGATTTGCCTGAAATTTTGTACGACGGATTCTCTCATGACCTTCAACATACGTGTTTATTATGGTCTGAATCGGTCTATAGCCCGATACAGCTCCCATATAAATCGATCTCTCTATTTTACTTCTTGAGCCCCAAAGGGCGCAATTCTTATTCTAATTGGCTGATATTTTACACAGGTCTCCAACATATGATTTAATTGTGTTCCAAACCGGAAACTATTATACCCTTGCGAGGTTTTTTACGGTTGTGATGTAACTCATAGGAATAAATTGCACGTGGCCTTTAACGATGTCGTTAGATACAATTTTGGTTTGCGTAGAAGAGATCGGGTATCTGACTTTGCCAGACAAGTATATGGTGTCTCTTTTAACTCGTTCCTTAAGATACGCTCGTTGCAAATGATCCACAAGATAATTTATACCAATGAACCGTCATATCTGGCTTCTGTATTGCGTTTTGCCACCTCTACAAGAGGTGAGGTAAACAAGTAATACAAATACGTCATTAATATCGTGTATCTGAACAACTGTTCTTTGTTAATGCTATACGTCTCTGGAATAATCTATCCAATAGTATTCAAATTATAAGTAATGAACGACAGTTCAAATCTATTTATTAATTTATTTTATTAGTAAGTTTGATTAAATTGTTAAATTTTCTTTAAAGTTTCATTTTCTTCTTTTTTTATTTTGTTTTAACCTTTTTATTTACTTAAATATTGTATCAGTAACTTTCCTTAAATTGTTAAATATTTTGTACCAATTTTTGTTCTATTTAATTGAAAACTTGTTGAACTCATTGTATTTATCAATTTACTAACCCATGCTTTATATAAGACACTGTCTTTTGTATGGGTTTTATCATAATAAAATACAAATACAAATATCTTGATATCGCTCTAATAGCAGAGCAAATCTTTTCTTATATCCTTTTTGCCTAAGAAGAGATGCCGGGAAAAAAAATCGACAAATGCGATCCATGGTGGAGGGTATATAAGATTCGGCCCGGCCGAACTTAGCACGCTTTTACTTGTTTTTTGTTATTTTTTTTTTTAAACTTATTTAAGAAAACTCGGCAAAAAAGTATGTATTTCCTATTAAACATTTTTTTTTTTAATTGGTTTCTACACTTTTTTTAATTTTAATTTAATTGAGAAACTTATTACTGAACAGTAAAGATTGTTGCCCTGTATTATCATTAAGAAAATGATGGCAGTAGGCTAGAGGAAGCGGGAAAGACTAGCAAACATGACAACACGAGTTCAAATCTCCCCTCGCCACCGACAAAACTAATCGAATTAATTTTAAAGCGTGATAAGTAGAGAGAGAAACTCCGAGAGAGAGTAGCAGCAAGCAGAAAATAACGAAAAAGCGCAGCGTGTTCGGGTGCGACGACACAAGCTTAAAGCAATTTTAAGTTTTAGTAGCATAACCTCAACTTTACGATACGTTGATTGAAACTCCACACAACTAACGAATTTACAATCATAGAGAGACACGCATTTGCCTGTAATTTAATATTAAGCAAAAACCACGAACTGCTGCCCATATATACCAACACATACAACGCTAGACAAAATGTATCCACATATACGCTTTCAAAGAGATACACACATTTATCACCCACTTTTTATGCCTTCCACCATAGGATAGGGGTATACTAATTTCGTCATTCTGTTTGTAACTCCTCGAAATATTCATCTTAGACCCCATAAAGTATATATATTCTTGATCGTCGTGACATTTTAAGTCGAACTAGCCATGCCCGTCCATCTGTCCGTCTGCCTGTCGAAAGTACGCTAACTTTCGAAGGAGTAAAGCTAGCTGTTTGAAATTTTGCACAAATACTTCTTATTAGGTTGGGATTGTAAATGGGCTATATCGGTCCACGTGTTGATATAGCTGTCATATAAACCAATCTGGGGTCTTGAATTCTTGAGCCACTAGAGGACCTAATTATTATCCCATTTGACTGAAATTTTGCATGAGGTGTTTTGTTATGACTTTCAACAACTGTGCTAAGAATAGTTCAAATCGGTCCATAACTTGATATAGCTGCCGTATAAACCGAATATGGGTCTTGACTTCTTGAGCCTCTACAGGAAAAAATTCTTATCCAATTTGGCAGAAATGTTGCTTAATGTGTTTTGTTATGACTTCCAACAACAGTACGAAGAATGGTTCAAATTGGTCCATAACCTGATATAGCTGCCATATAAACTTCTGCCATTGACTTCTTGAGCCACTAAAGGGCGCAATTATTATCCGATTAAGCTAAAATTTTGCATGAGATGTTTTGTTATAACTTTCAACAACTGTGCTAAGAATAGTTCAAATCGGTCCATAACCTGATATAGGCAAAGGGCGCAAGTATTACCCGATTTGGCTGAAATTTTGTACAACGGCTTCTCTCATGACCTTTAATATACGTGTCGAATATGGCATGAATCGGTTTATAGCCTAATACAGCTCCTCTATAAACCGATCTCCCTATTTTACTTCTTCAGCCTCTAAGGTGCGCAATTCTTACTAGATTCGGCTGAAATTTTACACAATGACTCATACTATGATCTCCAATATTCAGTTTAATTATGGTCCGAAATGACCGATTACTTGATATTGTTCCAATAACATAGCAATTCTTTTCTTTTATTCTTTGTTTACCCAAAAAGAGATACCGTGGCAAGAGCTCGACAAATGCGATCCATGGTGGAGGGTATATAAGATTCGGCCCGGCCGAACTTAGCACGCTTTAACTTGTTGACATTAAGTTTTTATCTACTTTACTGAATCCTGTTAAATATAATAAATTAGGATCATTGTGATCATCATTTGCTACAATTTATGAAAAATATGAATTTAAACATAAACAACTGAATGTTGTTTGTTTGCGCGTAATAAATTCTTAATTTGTTTATTTCATTAATCTCTCAAAGTGGGGAGATACGTGCTGTTGACCATGAGAGTGAACATCACTAATATTAAGGGTTTTTATCGATTACAGGCGAAGTGGTTGTGCTTGGTTAAAACCCCTTATTCAACGCCTTCGTGTTCACTCAGCCTCCCGTATGCCGACGCACAGTCCCCAGCCTGCTTGTCTCTGGTATACAAGTTCTGAATGCACAGGAGATTTCCTATAGAATCTGAGTATACAGCTGCCCGCTGTACAACATTTATTCATGTGTCTATTCCTTCATCTAGTGACCTTCAAACTAATTTTGAGTGAGCTAGTGTCTTGTTTCGTTAATGAAAATTTATGAAACTCAATATTTTATAAGATGCTATTGGAAAAGTCTTAAAAGAGCGTTTACATGTTTAAACGATCATATGTACACTCATAATTTTTCATGCCCCACTTACCAAAAAATGTAATAAGCTTTAGTAAAAATTTGCTATTTTCTTACTAAATTTGTTTTGGTATGTCATAGATAACAATTTATGATGTACATTTCCCTTCGGGGAGTATTTTTGAACGTGGGTCTAGTTTTTTTAAACTGGTGGTTAAGAAAAAATTTTAGGAAATTTCAATATGCATTTTAAGTATATGAACTAATTGCAATTTCTTTGGTAATAGAATATGTACCAGTAGTTTAGCAAATATTCATTACAGAAGATAAAGTTTTCATAAAGCGTAACAAAATTTTTTTACCAACTTTGGGTCAAAATTGTAATGGATACAACAATGCCCTTTTTTCAGTGTGTGTAATTGATGCGCATAATGCATATTTTGAATATTTATTTCGCTCTGTTCTAATAAGTTAAGCAAAATATCCCAATACCAATTATTCTTTCCGAAGTCTATCTGGTGCTTAAAAAGTCAAATAGTGTGCTCAGAGTATTTTCCATGAGTTTATTTAAGAGTTCGCATCAAACAGACTTTTATTCGCTTCAACATACCGATTCGCCTCGTACAGTAACACCATTTATTTCCTTTTTGTGTAATGTTTTATTTGTGTTAAGCGGAGCTATCAGAAGAAATTACAATCTCGAGAAGAACACACCCAACATTTCCTGTTTAAATTCGAAAATACTTTAGTGGGAGTGTAACCTTTTGTTTTCCAACCTGATGATTTTTTCTTCAACAGCTCGTTAAGATTTTATCAACTTTTTCCGTTTGCAATGTATTTAAAAATAGAGATTAAAAACTGTAAACGAATGTAGCAGCAGCATCTGTGCCAACCTAGGACGTCATTGTGCAGATTGTGAAAAAGTGTGCAAAAGGCATGGGAAGAGAACAAAAGGAGTACACTGTTTCCGCTTCCTGATTACAATCCTTCTGAACACTCCTTTGCTGTGGAATGTCATTTCGTTCATTCCTTCCACTCAGTGATGCACAATGTATGCTCTATTAGTGCAGCAGCTTCCATTCGGTACTACTGCCAATGGAGTTAGTTTTGACTGTGGGGTGGTACTTACCACAATGCCATTTGTTCTACATCACAAGATTCCCGATTGAACTTTAAATTGTGGTAAGTATTTGTACCCATCTTATATTGTGGACAAGTTTAAATTTTTCGCCCAATAATCTATCTTTACATACGAAATGAAGTTAAGAGCTTAATAAAAGAGCGTCCAATCAAAATATGGATGGTCGGGTTTGCAAACAAAATAATCCAGTACAACCGGTTTCACAGTGCTTCCTGGACACAAGTTGCAATTTGTCAAACACTTAATCGATCGCTTTTTAAGAAAATTTAGTATTCAGAACAGAGGTATGCATGTGAGTCGTGAGTTGTCGTGTCACGCGTGAGTCACGTGATACGAGAGTGGGATCAAAATCCAACCACGTGAACGCGCGTAAACGAAATTAAAAATAAAACAAGTAAAAGCGTGCTAAGTTCGGCCGGGCCGAATCTTATATACCCTCCACCATCGATCGCATTTGTCGAGTTCTTTTCCCGGCATCTCTTCTTAGGCAAAAAAGGATATAAGAAAAGAGTTGCTCTGCTATTAAAACGATATCAAGATATGGTCCGGTTCAGACCACAATTATATTATATGTTGGAGACCTGTGTAAAATTTCAGCCAATTCGTATAAGAATTGCGCCCATTGGGGCTCACGAAGTAAAATAGAGAGAACGATTTATATGGGATCTGTATCAGGCTATAGACCGATTCAGACCATAATAAACACGTTTGTTGATGGTCATGAGAGAATCCGTCGTACAAAATTTCGGGCAATTCGGATAAAAAATTCGACTTCTAGAGGCTCAAGAAGTCAAGATCCCAGATCGGTTTATATGACAGCTATATCAGGTTATGAACCTATTTGAACCTTATTTGACACAGTTGTTGAAAGTAAAAATAAAATACGTCATGCAAAATTTCAGCCAAATCGGATAGGAATTGCGCCCTCTAGAAGCTGAAGAAGTCAAATTCCCAGATCTGTTTATATGAGAGCTATATCAGGTTATGGACCGATTTCAACCATACTTGGTACAGTTGTTGGATATCATAACGAAATACTTCGTGCAAAAATTCATTCAAATCGGATAAGAATTGTGCCCTCTAGAGGCTCAAGAAGTCAAGACCCAAGATCGGTTTATATGGCAGCTATATCAGGTTATGAACCGATTTAAACCATACTTGGCATAGTTGTTGGATATCATAACAAAAGACGTCGTGCGAAATTCCATTCCAATCGGATAAGAATTGCGCCCCCTAGAGGCTCAAGAAGTCAAGACCCAAGATCGGTTTATATGGCAGCTATATCAGGTTATGGACCGATTTGAACCATACTTGGCACAGTTGTTGAATATCATAACAAAACACGTCGTACAAAATTTCATTTCAATCGGATAAGAATTGCGCACTCTAGAAGCTCAAGAAGTCAAGACCCAAGATCGGTTTATATGGCAGCTATATCAGGTTATGAACCGATTTGAACCATACTTAGCACAGTTGTTGGATATCATAACAAAACACGTTGTTCAAAATTTCATTCTGATCGGATAAGAATTGCGCACGCTAGAGGCTCAAGAAATCAAGACCCAAGATCGGTTTATATGGCAGCTATATCAGGTTATGGACCGATTTGAACTATACTTGGCACAGTTATTGGATATCATAGCAAAACACGTCGTGCAAAATTTCATTCCAATCGGATAAGAATTGCCCACTCTAGAGGCTCAAGAAATCAAGACCCAAGATCGGTTTATATGGCAGCTATATCAAAACATGGACCGATATGGCCCATTTACAATACCAACCGACCTACACTAATAAGAAGTATTTGTGCAAAATTTCAAGCGGCTAGCTTTACTCCTTCGGAAGTTAGCGTGCTTTCGACAGACAGACGGACGGACGGACGGACGGACGGACGGACAGACGGACGGACTTGGCTAGATCGACATAAAATGTCACGACGATTAAGAATATATATACTTTATGGGGTCTCAGACGAATATTTCGAGTAGTTACAAACAGAATGACGAAATTAGTATACCCCCCATCTTATGGTGGAGGGTATAATAAATTTTTTGCATGCTCTCAAATCATACGGATTTTAATGTTCAAATTCAAGCACACTGTCACCATTGGAGAAGTATGAAATAAATCGAAACAGTTTCTGTCAACATGTGATACAAATTAAAAGAACAAAAAATATAATATGATTTGAGACGCACGAAAAAATTATTATTCGCTTCATGGAAAAATATTTTTTCAAACGTGACTCGTGAGTTTTCGTGAGTAGTAATTTTCTTGTGAGTGACGTGAGTCGTGCGTGAGTATGCGCGAGTAATATTTTTATCTCGCGAGCGTGAGTGAACGTGAGTCGACATAAAAAAAATTTTTTAACGCAGAGATGAGTGGAAAATCATTCACGCGCACATCTCTAATTCAGAAGCCTACGAACTTTCTTCGACATTCGACCTCCCTCTAAATTGTCAAATTCTCCGGGGTAAATCGAAAACTGAACTTTTAAACATTTAATATATTGGAAAAAGCATCGTTTCAGATATCATCAATTAAATAGATGACATCTTATGTCGAGATTAATTTCAAGTTCCAAAACGAAGGGAACAAATATAGCAACGAATTACAGAAGTGACTTATAATGAATAATTTTATTATGAATTACCAATTAAGGAGCAAATGAAAATATAACCAGTAAGGAAAGGCGAATGTCGGGCGGAGCCGACTATATAATACTCTACACCACCGAGTCTACGTAATACTTTTTATATATAGCACTTATATCCAAATTTAGTCAGTCTTTGATTTTGAAATATCGAGTAGAACCTTCTCCGATTTTCTTACGATGGTACAAAAATTGTGGTTTCTTAAAGTCGAAACGCATAAAAGATATATATGGGAGTTTTATCTAAATCTGATTCGATTTCGATGAAATTTTGCACACGTATTGGGATGTCAATTAAAACATCTCATGAAAAATTTTGTATAGATCGGACTAAAATTATATACAGCCTTAAAAGTCGAAACGCATAAAAGATATATATGGGAACATTACCTAAATTTGGTTCGATTTTGATGAAATTTTTTGCATGTAGTGCGATATCAAATAAAACATATCCTGCAAAATTATGTAGGATGGGACCAAAATTGTGGCTAGGGCATAGGAAAGGCTTTAAAAGGGCATACGAATGAAAGATATATATGGGAGTTATATATAAATCTGATCTGATTCTGATGAAACTTTGTACACATATTGGGACGCCACAAAAAGCACTTCGTACCAAATTTGGTAAAGATCGGACCAAAATTGTGCCTTCTACAGCCTTAATAGTTCAAATCGGATGAAAGTTATATATGGGAGCTATATCTAAATTAAGACGCCACACGAAACATATGCTAAATTTGGTAAAGATAGGACCAAAATGGTGACTCCTACAGCTTTAAAAGGGCATATCGGATGAAATATATATATGGGAGCTACATCTAAATCTGGACCGATTTCAATGAAATTTTGCACACATATTGGATGTCAAAACAACCTTGAGCCACATTTTGTAAGGATCGGACCAAAATTGTGGTTTCTACAGCTTTAAAAGGGCACATCGGATGAAAGATCTCCAAAGATCTCTTCTCCATCTTAGCGTTGCAAACAAATGCACAAATCTATAATACCCTGTACCACGGTGGTGGAGTAGGGTATAAAGAAAGTCTATCTGATTTGAATTTATTATTAATCGTAAATTTTCCCATTTCTATATCCGAGATATAACAATAAGTAAGGAAAATCTAAGCGATGAGTTGTAGGAATGAAATCTCTCTATATAATTCTCCTTCTAGAATCATCGTTAATTAGATTTATTGGGTTGCCCAAAAAGTAATTGCGGATTTTTTAAAAGAAAGTAAATGCATTTTTAATAAAACTTAGAATGAACTTTAATCAAATATACTTTTTTACACTTTTTTTCTAAAGCAAGCTAAAAGTAACAGCTGATAACTGACAGAAGAAAGAATGCAATTACAGAGTCACAAGCTATGAAAAAATTTGTCAACGACGACTATATGAAAAATCCGCAATTACTTTTTGGGCAACCCAATAGAATAACACGGCCAGCACCAAATCCGAAAAGATTCTGAATTAAGGTAGAAACTAGCTGGACCGATTTGCAACTTTTCAATAGGGCAAGTCATAGAAGAGCATCAGTTTGGATGTGAATTGATAGCGTTAATAACGCCGACAAGATGAAAAATTTTCTCTCAAAACCCCATGCCCAAACTGAAACGTTAGTAGACGACATGGGAATGAAAGCTGAGACAACGGAGAACATGTTGATACTTTTGATAAAAACTCATTTTTTCGACAGGATCGAAGGCTTATCATTACAGAATTTATGGTAAAGGAAGCCTTAAGGAGCTTCAAACCACTCGAGTCACCCGGAGCGCTGTCCGTTGTGGGCATCAAGTTCTCATGCTAAATACTAAAAGTTGTGTAATTTTATAGTTTCACTTGTCTTGTTCTTTCCATTTTTGCTAAAAAATTCTCGCTCAAAAGCAAATTATCCAGTGGATTATTTTGAGATTTGCTTCGCAGTTTTGACAACTGTTTCGATATGAACAAACCCATTTTTTTATAGAAATTCTACTTTTTGTTCGACTTGCCGTTTGATAAATTATTCGTTTAAAATGAGATACACAAATCGAAACCAGTTCTGGATTTTCGCTTGTATTTCGAGCGAGCTCCTACGCTCGATTTCGACAAACAGGCTATAGCAACACGTGTGACTTGCAGTCAACGCATCCGTAAAGGGCTGGCCATCGCTGATTTAGAGACACCATTTACCTTTGTATTAAGATGAAGATCAACACATATACATTTGCATAGAATTCCGTACTCTAGTTATTACCTATAATGCATAAAAACTAGCCATTTTACCTATTTTTGCGCATTATTATACCCTCCACCATAAGATGGGGGGTATACTAATTTCGTCATTCTGTTTGTAACTACTCGAAATATTCGTCTGAGACCCCATAAAGTATATATATTCTTGATCGTCGTGACATTTTATGTCGATTTAGTCATGTCCGTCCGTCTGTCCGTCCGTCCGTCTGTCTGTCGAAAGCACGCTAACTTTCGAAGGAGTAAAGCTAGCCGCTTGAAATTTTGCACAAATACTTCTTATTAGTGTAGGTCGGTTGGTATTGTAAATGGGTCATATCGGTCCATGTTTTGATATAGCTGCCATATAAACCGATCTTGGGTTTTGACTTCTTGAGCCTCTAGAGTGCGCAATTCTTATCCGATTGGAATGAAATTTTGCACGACGTGTTTTGTTATGATATCCAACAACTGTGCCAAGTATGGTTTAAATCGGTCCATAACCTGATATAGCTGCCATATAAACCGATCTTGGGTCTTGATTTCTTGAGCCTCTAGCGTGCGCAATTCTTATTCGATTGGAATGAAATTTTGCACGACGTGTTTTGCTATGATATCCAACTACTGTGCCTAGTATGGTTCAAATCGGTCCATAACCTGATATAGCTGCCATATAAACCGATCTTGGGTCTTGACTTCTGGAGCCTCTAGAGGGCACAATTCTTATCCGATTTGAATGAATTTTTGCACGTGGTTTCCAACAACTGTGCCAAGTATGGTTGAAATCGGTTCATAACCTGATATAGCTGTCATATAAAGAGATCTGGGGATTTGACTTCTTCAGCTTCTAGAGGGCGCAATTCCTATCCGATTTATCTGAAATTTTGCATGACGTATTTTATTTTTACTTTCAACAACTGTGTCAAATAAGGTTCAAATCGGTTCTTAACCTGATATAGCTGCCATATAAACCGATCTGGGATCTTGACTTCTTGACACCTAGAGGTCGCAATTATTATCCGATATGCCTGAAATTTTGTACGATGAATCCTCTCATGACCATTAACAAACGTGTTTATTATGGTCTGAATCGGTCTATAGCCCGATACAAATCCCATATAAATCGTTCTCTCTATTTTACTTCGTGAGCCCCAATGGGCGCAATTCTTATATGAATTGGCTGAAATTTTACACAGGTCTCCAACATATAATTTAATTGTGGTCCGAACCGGACCATATCTTGATATCGTTTTAATAGCAGAGCAACTCTTTTCTTATATCCTTTTTGACTTAGAAGAGATGCCGGGAAAAGAACTCGACAAATGCGATCCATGGTGGAGGGTATATAAGATTCGGCCCGGCCGAACTTAGCAAGCTTTTACTTGTTAAACCTTGTTAAGTCACCATATTTGTAAATAAAATATCACTTGTTAACACAATAGACGGAAGATTATTTACAGCTTACAGGCCGTCCAGTCCGTCGCTTTTGGTCACCACTAAAAGCATAATCCTATTTATGACAGCTAAATCAGTAGTCAAACTTGCTTTGTATTTTGCCCATATCAACGAATAAATATTGTAGTATGTAACTACATGCTAAATTTGTATTGAAAAGTACGCACACACACAGTCACAAGAAAAAGCTAATTTCATTGGCTAATATAGGCTTGTGGGCTTGGTGAGCTCATTCTATTCGAGTCACTGGCAATCTTATACTTTGTTCTAGGACACAAAACAAACACAGACCGACTGAAAAACGTGAAGCAAGCGGTAATTATTATTTTGAACTGGAAAGTGTTATTACCATTGTACCCGTTCCCTGGCCCTTGCTCTTCTATTGTATCTATTTGGGGCATCTACTCGATATACTTGCAACATTTCTCCATTACCTTATTTTCATTCAAGACTTTTAAGTGCTGTAAAACAATTATTATTGCTTTGTAACAAAACCGGCAAATGAAACGAACAACAACAACAGAAGTGGCATTAAACAGACCCAAAACGAAGAGGCAATAACAATCACAACTATCATTACTCGGAGAGTATCATTATTCTAAACAAGAATTACTACAGCTCCAGTCGGCAAGGACTAAGAACGACAAGCACCACCAGCTGTACATACCGTCCAGCATCAGGACGAGGAAGTACACAACGCAAGTACACAACAACATCAAATAACATTATAACGTATTATTGCAAAGGTATTACTTAATTTATTTTAATAGTTGAACAATTAAATTTAATTAGAATTTGTACAACAATCATGGCATAGCGCAGTGGTAGTGTAACCAGCAACTGGAACTTGATCCAGAAATGCGATTAAATGTTTCTTCCGCTACAAATGAAAATAAAATATTCTTCGGTTCATATAATCGAAATGAGTAGATAAAAATGGTTGGTAGACTGAACTGCTTCCCAAAATCCTAGGAATCGTCTAATCACACCGTGATAGTGCATTAGTCCTTTAAAGGGTATCAATATTTGTCATCAACCACAATGTCTGTGCCGTAAAAAAAGATCAAAATTTGGAAACAGTTTGCATCGTTGTAGCAAAGTCATTAATTAAGCAACATAGCCATAAAATAAGCAACAAGCTCAATAAAATCAATCAACTTATTTATTGATGCGGTTGGAGAGCATGGCATTAGTAATCAATCCACAGTGCAAAATTCTAATTGTCTCCCACTGATTGTAACACATCTGCTTGTTTTATAAGCCATCCTATTCACAGCGTTTATAAATTAAGCAAACAATTTTTGTGACTTTGTATCTTTGTAGTAAAAATGATTAACCTTTCTTTATTGGCCAGAGTTTCTCCAAAACTATTGAAATGTGTTTTACTGCAAGAAGAAAAAACATCATACACGGACATAAGATCGTATTGCCTGTACTTATATAAGACCCAACAAAGAAAAATTTACTTATTATACCCACCACCGAAGGATGGGGGTATATTCATTTTGTCATTCCGTTTGCCCTCATATAGACCGATCGGCCGATTTAGGGTCTTAAGCCCATAAAAGCCATATAATTATTATTTGATATTGCTGAAATTTGGGACAGTGAGTTGTGTTTGGCCCTTCGACATCTTTCTTCAATTTGGCCCAGATGGGTCCAGATTTGGATATAGCGGCCATATAGACCAGTCCGCCGATTTAGAGTCATTAAAGCCACATTTATTATCTGATTTTGGTGAAATTTGGGACAGTAAGTTATGTTAAGCCCCTCCATATACTTCTGTAATATGGCACAAATTGGTCTAGATTTGGATATAGCTGCCATATAGACCAATCTCTCGGTTTAAGGTTTTGGGCTCATAAAAGGCGCATTTATTGTCCGATTTCGCCGAAATTTGGGACAGTGAGTTGTGTTAGGCTCTTCGACATTTTTCTGCAACTTGGTCCAAAACGGTCCAGATTTGGATGTAGCTGCCATATAGACCGATATCTCGATTTAAAATCTTAACCACATAAAAGTCGCATTTATAATCCGATTTCACTGACACAGTGACTTAGATATAGCTACTGAAAATATTAATATTTTGTTATACACAATTGAACAACCATGACTTGTATTTATTAGTATTTGGTCCAAATCGGAACATATTTCGATTTGGGGCATAAGGAATGTATTTTTCGCCGGATTTTGACGAAATGTGGTTTACATATATACTGTGGGTATCCAAAGTTCGGTCCTGCCGAACTTAACGCCTATTTACTTTTTTTTATTTTGTGAATACATTCTGAACAAATTGCTTCAGTTATTAAGAAAAAATTAAAAAACAAAGGCAATAATTTGAAATTTTAAATTTATACACCAGTAGCTAAGTGTTCAATGTTCTATATGCTTGTTTTAATTTAGAACACACAACTGGTATCAAATTAACAAAACACGAACCCATTGTGGAGAAAGAGGCAAGAAAGGACGGCACATGTATCGGAGTTTTGAAAGTTTGCATAGGATAGCAATCAACAGAAGAGAGGGGGATGGTTATCCCCCTTCTTGAAATTACTGTAAAACGATGGCTCTTATACTTTTAATTATGGTCAAAAAGGTAAAAGTGCCGGAATATTTCCGGGTAAAAAATCTTTAAAAATGAACTTGTGGCTAACAAAAATGTGAACGAAAATCACGATATTAAACTGATGACAAAAGAAGAAATATTTTTGATCAAATTTCACAAAAGTCTCAAAATGTTGACTTATTTACACCATATATGTAGCCACTAGAGAAGGCATATCCAGATAAATCATTGGTTGGAATTCGATTATAAGAACAACAAGTAAGAGCGCGCTAAGTTCGGCCGGGCTGAATTTTATATACCCTCCACCATGGTCGAAATCGGGAGATCGGTTTATAGGGGAGCTGTATCAAGCTATAGATCGATTCTGACCATATTGCACACGTATTTTAAAGGCCATGGGAGGAGACGTTGTACAAAATTTGTGCCAATTCGGATGAGAATTGCGCTCTCTAGGGGCTCAAGAAGTTAAGACCAAAGATCGGTTTATATGGCAGCTATATCAGGTTATGGACCGATTCAGACCATACTTCGCACAGTTGTTGGAGGTGATATCAAAACACTATGTGCGAAACTTCAGTGAAATCGGACGAGAATTTCGCCCTCTAGGACTCAAGAATTCAAAACCCAAGATCGGTTTATATAGCAGCTATATCAAAACATGGAACGATTTGGCTCATTTACAGTCCCAATTGACCTACACTAATAAGAAGTACTTGTGCAAAATTTCAAGCGGCTAGCTTTACTTCTTCGGAAGTTAGCGTGCTTTCGACAGACAGGCGGACGGACGGACGGACAGACTGGCGGACATGGCTAGTTCGACTTAAAATGTCACGACGACCAAGAATATATATACTTTATGTGGCCTTAGACGCATATTTCGAGGTGTTACAAACAGAATGACGAAATTAGTAAACCCCCATCCTATGGTGGAGGGTATAAAAAAGTAATAATGTCAAAACAATTACAATTGTTTGAACCACAGGTTGGTTATTTTCATAGTTCAGTAGCGTGATAAGTCGAGAGACAAAAACCCGAGAGAGAAGCATCAAGCAGAAAAGAACGAATAAGCGCAGCTCACCCGAACGACGCTTAAAGCAATTTTTATTTTTGGTAGCATAACATAAACTAGGCAATAACCTCAACACCAACGTTGGTTGTCACAAAAGCAAGGTTTCGGTTGGCAAAAAAATTTGTTGAGGCAACAAATCTGTTTCCTGGGTGCAATTATTTGATTTGTAATTCAATTAAACCGATTTGTATCATATTGGATGGTTGCTTAAGTCTTCATTAAGGGTGAATTTTTAGCTATTTTCTTTTTGGCAACACAGCTCACTCACGTTTCGTGTTTTGTTTCACTGTCAAACACTTCAGTTTGGTCTATAATTTAACCATGAATCGTGATACAAAGTGGTTGGAAATTATGGAACTTTATTATCAAAATGCGTGCTCTGCTAAGAAATTTCATTGCGCCTTTCTTCTTCCTCAGTGACGAAGCTCATTTTTGGCTCAATGGCATCATTGGACCGTACTTTTCAAAGATGATGCGTAAGGTATCTGTGAATGGTGAGTGCTACCGTGAGATGATATCCAACTTTTTTTACCTAAAGTGCAAGAGCTTGATATGCATGACCTGTGGATGCAACAAGACATGCCCCACAGCACGCGAAACAATTGACTTATTAAGACGAGAGTTCAGTGAACATTTTATTTCACGTTCGGACCTTTAGACTATTTTGGACCATTTGAGCCGCAGTCAGGGACAAATTATGAATTATATGGACCATACTAACGATTTAAATAAAGATTTCATGCATTTTTCTGAATTTTATGTTTTTTTTTTTTGTCTTGAAAAACTTTCCTATAGCTCTTAAAAAATTACTCTTTATATCCACTCATCAATTTCGTTGACCAATTTTTACGAAATTCCAGTGTGACTGGTGTTAAACTTGTGTAATCGCTTACATCGAGACACGTTTTCGCAGTATATTCGATATAACTTCGACCTACCAATGTGTGGCCCTTGAAGCCACACCTAATATCTGTGGAAATTTGACAAAACAACATATCTCGAAAATACCAATTGTACAAGATAGCGAAAAAAACACATAAGTAAGCATAAAAACTTTCTGTGAATCAATGTAAGCAAATGTGGACAGCTAACCAGATAAATTAGTCTTTGAAGCTTTTTTTACACCAATTTCAAAATTCCAGCACTAATCGTTTCTGAAAAAATTTGAAATAATAAATTATGTTGTTTTGTCAAATTTATTTTAAGCAACAAAAGTGAAATAAGTGCAGTCTATATCGAATTAGGTTTTTTGTGAAACTGACATTCAATAAAAAAGCGGAAATATATTGAAATATGTTGTTTAATCAAAAGAACTCTTTAAAATAATTAGGGGCATACATTGAAGTAAGTTTTTTTTTCTAGAGAACTTCTTTTAACCTTTGAAACCTAATTGATTTATGTTCTTTTGAAAAATGCAATTTCACAAAAGAGCGGAGATATGTTGATTTGACCAATTGAATATCTCTGGAACCAGAAATGGTAGAAAGACCCAGGCAAGAAGGAAAGAACCGCTCTCAAAGACAAGTTGTTTTGTCAATATCCACAGATATGTTAAAAAGTCTTCTAAACCAAAACGAAATTCGGCTTTCCTTTTCCATTGCAAAAAAAAACCATTAAGCTCGTCTCGAAAGGGAAACAAACGAAAAATTGTAAATTAAAATAATCTTCCCTTAACAAGAACGAAATTAAAAAAAAAATAACAAGAACGAAATTAAAAAAAAAAGAAGTAAAAGCGTGGTAAGTTCGGCCGGGCCGAATCTTATATACCCTCCACCATGGATCGCATTTGTGGACTTCTTTTCCCGGCATCTCTTCTTAGGCAAAAAAGGATATAAGAAAAGAGTTGCTCTGCTATTAAAACGATATCAAGGTATGGTCCGGTTCGGACCATAATAAACACGTTTATTGATGGTCACGAGAGGATCCATCGTACAAAATTTCAGGCATATCGGATAATAATTGCGACCTCTAGGGGTCAAGATCCCAGATCGGTTTATATGGCAGCTTTATCAGGTTATGAACCGATTTGAACCTTATTTGACACAGTTGTTGAAAGTAAAAATAAAATACGTCATGCTAAATTTCAACCAAATCGGATAGGAATTGCGCCCTCTAGAAGCTCAAGAAGTCAAATCCCCAGATCTGTTTATATGACAGCTATATCAGGTTATGAACCGATTTAAACCATACTTGGCACAGTTGTTGGGTATCATAACTAAACACGTCGTGCGAAATTCTATTCCAATCGGATAAGAATTGCGCCCTCTAAAGGCTCAAGAAGTCAAGACCCAAGATCGGTTTATATGGCAGCTATATCAGGTTATGGACCGATTTGAACCATACTTGGCACAGTTGTTGGATATCATAACGAAATACTTCGTGCAAAAATTCATTCAAATCGGATAAAAATTGTGCCTCTAGAGGCTCAAGAAGTCAAGACCCAAGATCGGTTTATATGGCAGCTATATCAGGTTATGAACCGATTTAAACCATACTTGGCACAGTTGTTGGGTATCATAACTTAACACGTCGTGCGAAATTTCATTCCAATCGGATAAGAAATGCGCCCTCTAAAGGCTGAAGAAGTCAAGACCCAAGATCGGCTTATATGGCAGCTATATCAGGTTATGAACCGATTTGAACCATACTTGGCACAGTTGTTGGATATCATAACAAAACACGTCGTGCAAAATTTTATTCCGATCGGATAAGAATTGCGCACTCTACAGGCTCAAGAAGTCAAGACCCAAGATCGGCTTATATGGCAGCTATATCAGGTTATAGACCGATTTAAACCATACTTGGCACAGTTGTTGGATATCGTAACAAAACACATCGTGCAAAATTTCATTCCAATCGGATAAGAATTGCGCACTCTAGAGGCTCAAGAAGTCAAGACCCAAGATCGGTTTATATGGCAGCTATATCAAAACATGGACCGATATCGCCCATTTACAATACCAACCGACCTACACTAATAAGAAGTATTTGTGCAAAATTTCAAGCGGCTAGCTTTACTCCTTCGGAAGTTAGCGTGCTTTCGACAGACAGACGGACGGACGGACAGACGGACGGACATGGCTAGATCGACATAAAATGTCACGACGATCAAGAATATATATACTTTATGGGGTCTCAGACGAATATTTCGAGTAGTTACAAACAGAATGACGAAATTAGTATACCCCCCATCTTATGGTGGAGGGTATAATTATACAATTCTTTGAAAAATACATAATTGCTTTCTATTTTTGTTGCAAAAACAATATTTTTTTAGTTTTATATAACCAATTAGAGCAGGAAATGGGATGTTTGTATCGTCAGAATTACACTCAACCAAATTTGTAGTTCAAAGCAGCAAAAATGTTTGCTAGAACAGCAGTTTTTGTCTGCTGAAAACGGGAAAGCAGATATTACTACTGTTTAAGCAAACACAGGGCTGCTGTATTAACAAACATTTCCTACTGCTATTTCAACCAACAAAATCTAATGTTATAAGGACACAAGTCTGCTGAAAAAAAAAATTTATACTACTTTTTCTGGTTGCCTGTTACTTGATTTGTTTTGATTACTTTCACTTTTTCAAATTCTATTTAGAAACTTTGTTGTTAGAGATTTTAAAGCGAACATAAAAATATTCACAAAGCCACATGGCTGTCACCCGATCAAAACACGAGGAACCAAATTGATCACTATGTGATGGATGGAAAGCATTTATCGAGCGTGTTAGATGTACGATCAATCCGTGGAGCGAATATAGATTCGGATCATTACCTTGTTGCTGCAAAGGTTCGCACCCGTCTGAGCATGGCGAGAAAATTACGATCCGACATGGCACGGAAGTTGGGCATTGAAAAGCTGCAAACACAACAGATGGCAACGGCATACTTCACTCGACTGACCCAACTTAATGAGAGCACTTGATATAACGGCGCAGTGGAAAACCATTGCCCACTCCATGGAAAATGCCGCAAAATCTGTACTTGGGTACCGGAAGCCTCCCCCAAGAAACCTATGTATAGTTCGACTAATAGTGTCGAGATGCAACTTAAGCCAAGAATGCGGCATACAGAGCAACCCTGTAATCAGAAGCAATGCGCCAGATGAAGGAGAGGTAAAGGGAGAAAATTAGAGGGTGAAACGCCCATTCCGCAGAAAGAAGAAGGAAATGGAAAGACGTGAGTATGAGCGAAGGGAGATGTACAGGAGTCAGAATGAAGTCCGGCAGTACTACCAGAATCAAACATCAAACCGATGGCTTTAGTACAGGCACATCCTTCTGCAGAGACAATGAAGCAAATCTGGTAACTGATAGAGATAGTGGGCTGAGGACATGGAAAGAACATTTTAGGTTAGGTTGAAAAAAGTGTGCAGATATTTATTTATCTGCCCCATGCCACTATGGACATGCACCTAAGCCAGTAATCGGCTCGTTGTGCTCTCTAAATATAAAGAAGTAACCTCGAAAAAGAAAATCTAAGTTAGAAATTCCGAGCTAATTACAAAAGCTTTAATTGTTTTCCATGCCACTTCTACAAGTCGGTTCATGTCTGGTATAGTGTTCCCAACTAAGTGCCGGTATCTGTACAACGCGAAAGCCGGACAGTGATAAAGGAAATGCTCCAACGTCTCATCATCTTCCCCACATGCCCTACACATGCTATCACTTCGGGCACTGATTTCATATAAGTTAGCTCGTAGTTCAATGTGTCCAGTCATGATACAAATAGCTATACTAACTTCCTTCTTACTTCTTTTCAGTAATAGCCTCGTCTTCTCGCGATCTGGATCCCAAACTAAAATTTTCACCATCCTACCGACCGTTTTGCTGTTCCACAATGTTGCATGCGCATTCGTCGCCCACGCCCTTAACTCGGACTACCTCGAACCGAAAGGCTTCTAGTTAATCAAGTTTATTAACGGCAGTCCTCTGGCCTTCACCGCCAAATCGTCTGCCCTTTCATTTCCCCTTTCACCGTTGTGGCCCGGCACCCAAACGATGCAGATTTTGCGATCCTCAGAAAAGGCATTAAACTCCTTCTTACACTGACCTTACCATCCTGGTTGTTATTGCCCTCATGGCAATTTTACTGTCAATAAAGATGTTCACACTTGACGTTCTCGCATTAGCGCCACACCACCTATTAGTCTAATCACGCTCCTGTAGAGTCAGTGGACTATCCTCTTATTCCGGCCTAAATTCGAGCCTACGGCCCGTCTACATAGTGCCCAACATCTGTGAGCCTTCTTAGTACGCTCCTGAATGTGACACTTCCAATTCAATTTCCTGTCCAAGATCACACCTAAGTTTTTGACCTTATCAGATTTCGAAATCGTCTTATAGAGGAAACGTAGTATGTTAAATTGGCACACCTTCGTCTTCCTCGTGAAAAGGCATATTTTAGTCTTCTCTGAGTTAACATTGAGACCCCTGGGTCTAGGCCAGTCATATGCCATATGCAAGACCCTTTCGGCCCTTCTGCGTAGCTCGTTCGGATCCTTACCCATTAGAAGTATTTTTCCATCCCTCCTCAATCTGCATCCGTAATAGGTCTTTTATGGTGGTCATCCATAGGATTGGCTATAAGTTGACCCCAATGTGGCGTTCCTTGTACCACTTTCTCCCTTATTTTTATGCCATGGGACACACAATTCATTCAAGTGTTTCTTAGCATATGGTTTATCCAGTCTCTAAGGGCCGGGTTCACCCGGTGCTGGTCTAAGGATTGGATCAGTGTGTAGGTCCGCACATTGTTAAAAGCCCCGTCGATGTCAATGCATACCGCCATGTGTCTATTTTATGCCCAACCTCGTGCAGGGCAGTCTCCACTGACCTTCCCATGACAAAGACATGCTGTTTGTATTTGAGCACTACGCTGGATGTCCCACTTTTTATCATGATGTCCACAATACTTTCCATGGTTTTGAGTAGAAAGGACATAAGGCTTATGGGTCTGTAGGTCTTTGGTGTCGCATAACTTGCCTTACAGGGCTTGGATATAAACACCAGCCTTACCCCCTGCAAGGCTTTTGGAGTATATGCAAGTCCAAGGCACGCTGTGAAAAATAATATTTTACCAAGAACATTTGTCCGACGATGGCGGCAAAGAAGATACCGCAGAACCAATCTCTGATGACGGTTTAGAATGTTTAACACTTATTCAAGATGACTTCCAAGTAGCTGTGTCCCGACAGAAGAACATCAAGGCGGCAGGGTCCGATGGGTTGCCGGGTTGGTATTCATTTCGAAACGTGGCTGAGCTAGCTCTCACTTTTTGTTATTGCTCTACTAATGTGTATATGACTGGCATGGCCTTTTGTATCTAAATTTAATGAATAAAGGTTATGGAAATATACAGTCAGTGGTGATTATAAACATCCATTGAGGGACCCATTTACATATGCGTTCTAATATTTCTTCTGACTTCCCCTTCAAATTTAGCAGCAGTCATTTTCAACAAACAACTGATTTCTCAGCACTAAGCCTGCTTCTCTGAAATTGCAGTACTGCTGATGTAATAGCAGAACTACTTCTGCAATTGTAGCAAAATTAACTACTAATATTGAGCAGACAGTGTTTGTTATTTTCAGCAAAATTTTTTCTATGCGTCTATTAGGGTATTTTTCAATAAATTAAGCATCAAATGCTATTAGATACCACAAATTTGCTCACGAATTTTCCATTAATGATCAGCGGGGATACTCGCTTATATCATTGAGTGCTGTGTGACACAAATTTAAGCTAAATTATAAGGGAACTTCTTTTAATAGCCGAGTCCGAACGGCAGAGCGGTAACACAAAGTAGAGAAGTTTACATCGCGGATTACTGAAGCTCAATTCCTCGCAAGTGAAGGAGGGGAAGTCACTGCTGCAAATTTTTTCTAAAGATGTCGCCGGGTTTGAACCCAGGCGTTCACCATCAAAGGTGGACATGTTACTAGAGGGATTTCAGAAAATTTCCGAAAATTAAAAATTGATGATTTTTGACAAACCAAACAAAAAATTTTGCAAGTTTTCTAAGGAACGTGTGACCAAACAACCTAAGCGCGACCTACCACAATGTTTATTTGCGTAAATATACCCCAGCAACAAAATATGACAAATTTTCAAGTTTTTTTGCCTTTTAGAGCGACGGAAAAAAAATTTCACACGCCGGAGTAATATCTGCACCCTCTTTTCAACCGAATATATCCTAACTTTACCGACATACACTTATACAAAGTACTTGTGCAAAATTTCAAGCGCCTAGATTTACTCCTTCGAAAGTTAGCGTGCTTTCCACAGACAGGCGGACGAACATAGCTAGATCGACTTAAAATGTTAAGACCATCAAGCCATATATATACAAACGGAATAGTGAAGCGAAGTACCCCCATCCTCTATGGTGGAGCGTATAAAAATCAATTAAGCGCTCATTTGAGGGCTAAATAAAAAATGTGTGAAGAACAATTAGACCGTTCGTACTCTGGAGGCAAGGTTGGATGGACCAAACTTGTTTTTTGTAGTTAGTTTAAAAATAATATATTTTGTTCAACTATTCCGTTAGATGAGCAGAGCACACTGCTTTAGGCGAAAGGCCATTATATTTTTTACTACGGGAATTGAAAATTATAAGTAAACAATCGGATTAATTTATACTTTATCCGATGCTGACGATTATTAATATGAAAATTATTTCCTTTCTATTTCTCAGAAACTGTTTTAAACACCTTTTGGTAATAGAGTAAGCACACGAAACTAATGTTCCAGCACGACAATAGAGGTATGTATGTTGGCATTGTTGTTATACACTCAAAGAAATCTGTAAGTAGAAACAGTAAAAAAAGTTGCTGTAGCAGCCGAAAGTCTGCAGTAGACAACATAACTACTACTATCATATTATGATTTTTAAACAAAATATTAACGACCAATTGCTGTTTAGAAGTAAAAACATTTTTTATGGATTCATTCTGAATTGTATACACTCCACCTCGAAATATGCGTCTGAGACCCCATGAAGTATTATATTCTTGATCGTCATGTCATTTTAAGTCGTAGCGTCTGTTTGTCGAAAGCACGCAAACTTTCGAAGGAGTAAAGCTAGCCGCTTGAAATTTTTCAAAAATACTTTTTATAAGTGTAGGTCAGTTGGGATTGTAAATAGGCCAAATCGGTCCATGTTTTGATATAGATGACATATAAACCGGTCTTGGGTCTTGACTTCTTGAGCCTCTAGAGGGCGCAATTATCACCCGATTTGGCAGAATCTTTGTACAACGTCTGCTCTCATGACTTTCAATATACGTCTCTAATATAGTCTGAATCGATCAAGAGCTTGATACAGCCCCCATATAAACCTATCTTCCGATTTTGCTTCTTGAGCCCCTACAAGGCGCAATTGTTATCCGAATGAAATGAAATATTACACAATCACTACAGTGTTCGGCATTCATTAATGGTCCGAATCGGACTATAACTTGATATAGCTCCAATAGCATAACAGTTCGTATTCAATATTCTTTGTTTGCCTAAAAAGAGATACCGCGCATAGAACTCGACAAGTGCGATCCATGGTGGAGGGTATATAAGATTCGGCCCGGCCGAACTTAGCACGCTCTTACTTGTTGAAACTATTTATTGAAGTTTCAGCAGACATTGTTTGTTGATATCTGTAGACTAATTTCGCTGGGTGTACTTATGCTGTTACTTTGCAGCATTATTGGCAAAAAAACAAAAACAAAAGGGTTGCCGTGGCTTTTGCTACAACAGTTGTGTCATTAGTTCAAGAACAAACTGGCAGAGGAAAAGAAAATCAACTCCAAACTCTCTGCACTCCCTGAGGGAATTTATAAAACGTTCTGAAAACAAAAGGCCAGAGAGACAATATAAAATATGCTCCATTCATCTGTGTTCGTGTGCACATTATTCCTGTTAGCAGATGTAGTAGAGAAAATCTGTAGCCGCAACTTTTTTGTCAGGACATTGAGGACACGTGATGAATACGAGGTCCCAAGTCAATTACTCCAGCCAGTCAACAAAAAATGCAGAAAAAGGGGACACCACACACAACCTTAGATACAAAAAAATGAGACTGCGAAACAGTACAAGTAAAAATAGAATCTTGCAGTGGCACTATCACAAAACCACATTCAAAAACTACTGGGGATTTTTTGTAGTGTTTGCTGCGTATAGTTTTTAAACCTTAAAATGCTTTGGAGATTTAATCAAAAAAACTAAAGTTCCTGGTAACTTATTAACTCAAAAAGCAATTATATTTGGCGTTAAAACCCCCCACCTTAATATGGGAATACTAACTTCGTCATACCATTTGTAGACTTTTCCAGTATTGATCTGAGACAATACTACTTCTAAGTCATTTATCCACGTCCGTCCTGTCTGTGTGTCTGTCTATCGAAAGGATGCTAGCTTTGGAAGCTTGCCTTTTGTTATTTTGCTTAAATACTACACGCAAAAAATAAAATGTTTGGGACAAAGAAGTCTGTTTATTAGGGACTACTTTTATATGAAATGTGAAATATTTTCCCTCAACTGTTGACCATTTGTTATGAATTTCCCATTTTTTGATGTAAAAACCAGTAAGGATATGCAAAAGTCGGGCGGTGCCGACTTCGTAATACCCTACACCTAACCTATAGGTACGTTGTGGGAGCAATATCCAATTCTGAACCAATTTTGATGGGCGTCGGTGGATGTTTTCGGATGTGTTATTAAACAATCAGTATTAAATTTCAAATATCAAATATGTTCAAACTGTAATAACTACGGTGACGAACATATATATTGGAACTATATGTAAAGCTGAACCGATTTCGAGCAAACTTCTCAGATATTGTGGTAGTCGTCGTGATTTTGTCTAAAGAAATTTTTTTTAAAATTTATTCTAAAAAACAAATTTCAATAACATTTTTTTTTAGAATGACAAAATTTCGTATTTATTATAATCTACAATGATAACATTTTGCTAAAGCCGGGGCCGCCCTAAAATTACTTTTCTTAAGGTCAAAGTTGCAATGAAATTCTTAGTAAAACCAAAATTTAATGAAATTTTTTTTAAACAAATTTGAATGAAATGATTCTAAAGACAATATTTCCGCGCAACATTCTCAAATGACAAAACTTCAGCACTGGTCGGATACCTGTCGAAATTATTTTTAATGACAAAATTTCTGTAAAATTTTAATTAATTTTTTTCTAAAGACGAAATTTTTATAAAAACAAATTCAATAACATTTTTTCTAAAGACTTTTTATACCCACCACCGAAGGATGGGGGTATATTCATTTTGTCATTCCGTTTGCAACACATCAAATATCAATTTCCGACCCTATAAAGTATATATATTCTTGATCAGCGTAAAAATCTAAGACGATCTAGACATGTCCGTCCGTCTGTCCGTCTGTCTGTTGAAATCACGCTACAGTCTTCAAAAATAAAGATATTGAGCTGAAACTTTCCACAGATTCTTTTTTTGTCCATAAGCAGGTTAAGTTCGAAGATGGACTATATCGGACTATATCTTGCTAAAGCCCCCATATAGACCGATCCGCCGATTTAGGGACTTAGGCCAATAAAAGCAACATTTATTATCTGATTTTGCTGAAATTTGGGGCAGTGAGTTGTGTTAGGCCCTTCGACATCCTTCGTCAATTTGGCTCAGATCGGTCCAGGCTGCCATATAGACCGATTCTCCAATTTAGGGTCTTAGGCCCATTAAAACCACATTTATTATCTGATTTTGCTGAAATTTGAGACAGTGAGCTGTGTTTGGTCCTTCGACATCCTTCGTCAATTTGGCCCAGATCCGTCCAAATTTGGATATAGCTGCCATATAGACCGATCCTCCAATTTAGGGTCTTAAGCCCATAGAAGCCAGATTTATTATCCGATTTTGCTGAAATTTGGGACAGTGAGTTGAGTTATGCCCTTCGACATCCTTCGTCAATTTGGCTCAGATCGGTCCAGATTTGGGTATAGCTGCCATATAGACCGATCTCTCGGTTTTAGGTTTTGGGTCCATAAAAAGCGCATTTATTGTCCGATGTCGCCCCAATTAGGTACAGTGACTTCTAGGCTCTTCGACATCTTTCTTCAATTATACTCAGATCGATCAAGATTTGGATATAGCTGCCATATAGACCTATATCTCGATTTAATGTTTTGGGCCCATCATAGGAGCATATATTGTTCGATGTTGCCGAAATTTGGGACAGAGAGTTAAGTTAAGCCCCTCCACATATTTCTGCAATTTGGTCTAGATCGATCAAGATTCGCATATAGTTGCCTTATAGACCGATATCTAGATTTAGGGTCTTGGCCCCAAAAAAGGCGCATTTATAATCCGATTTAACTGAAATTTTACACATTGACTTATATTGGGCTTTTCGACATCCATATTGTATATGATTCAGATCGGTTTACTTTTAAATAAAGCTACTAAAAAGGCCAATATTTTGTTATATATAATTGAACAATGACTTGTATTTATTAGTATTTGGTTCAAATCGGATCATATTTCGATATACATTGCTATGGGACATAAGGTATGCAATTTTCACCGGATTTTGATGAAAGGTGGTTTATATATATATCCGAGGTGGTGGGCCGGCCGAACTTAACGCCTTTTTACTTGTTTATTATACACTCCACCATAAGATGGGGGGTATACTAATTTCGTCATTCTGTTTGTACTTACTCGAAATATTCGTCTGAGACCCCATAAAGTATATATATTCTTGATCGTCGTGACATTTTATGTCGATCTAGCCATGTCCGTCCATCTGTCCGTCCGTCCGTCCGTCTGTCTGTCGAAAGCACGCTAACTTCCGAAGGAGTAAAGCTAGCCGCTTAAAATTTTGCACAAATACTTCTTATTAGTGTAGGTCGGTTGGTATTGTAAATGGGCCATATCGGTCCATGTTTTGATATAGCTGCCATATAAACCGATCTTGGGTCTTGACTTCTTGAGCCTCTAGAGTGCGCAATTCTTATCCGATTGGAATGAAATTTTGCACAACGTGTTATGTTATGATACTCAACAACTGTGCAAGTATATTTCAAATCGGTTCATAACCTGATATAGCTGCCATATCAACCGGTCTTGGGTCTTGACTTCTTGAGCCTCTAGAGTGCGCAATTCTTATCCGATTGGAATGAAATTTTGCACGACGTGTTTTGTTATCATATCCAATAAATGTGTCAAATAAGATTCAAATCAGTTCATAACCTGATAGAGCTGCCATATAAACCGATCGTGGGTCTTGACTTCTTGAGCCTCTAGAGTGCGCAATTCTTATCCGATTGGAATGAAATTTTGTACGACGTGTTTTGTTATGATACCCAACAACTGTGCCAAGTATGGTTCAAATCGGTTAATAACCTGATGTAGCTGCCATATAAACCGATCTTGGGTCTTGAATTCTTGAGCCTCTAGAGGGCGCAATTCTTATCCGAATGGAATGGATTTTCGCACGACATGTTTTGTTATGATACCCAACAACTGTGCCAAGTATGGTTTAAATCGGTCCATAACCTGATACAGCTGCCATATAAACCGATCTTGGGTCTTGACTTCTTGAGCCTCTAGAGGGCACAATTTTTATCCGATTTGAATAAATTTTTGCACGATGTATTTCGTTATGCTATCCAACAACTATGCCAAGTATGGTTGAAATCGGTCCATAACCTGATATAGCTGTCATATAAACAGATCTGGGGATTTGACTTCTTGAGCTTCTAGAGGGCGCAATTCCTATCCGATTTGGCTGAAATTTTGCATGACGTATTTTATTCTTACTTTCAACAACTGTGTCAAATAAGGTTCAAATCGGTTCATAACCTGATGTAGCTGCCATATAAACCGATCTGGGATCTTGACTTGACGGATCCTCTCATGACCATCAACAAACTTGTTTATTATGGTCTGAATCGGTCTATAGCCCGATACAGATCCCATATAAATCGTTCACACTTCGTGAGCCCCAATGGGCGCAATTCTTATACGAATTGGCTGAAATTTTACACAGGTCTCCAACATATAATTTAATTGTGGTCCGAACCGGACCATATCTTGATATTGTTTTAATAGCAGAGCAACTCTTTTCTTATATCCTTTTTTGCCTAAGAAGAGATGCCGGGAAAAGAACTCGACAAATGCGATCCATGGTGGAGGGTATATAAAATTCGGCCCGGCCGAACTTAGCACGCTTTTACTTGTTAGTCTTTTTTTATGTTTATCTGTCCCAAACAAAATTTTCCTTAAATTTTTTCTATAGACCAATTTTAATAAAAATTTTTAAAGACGTATTTTGTTATGAAATCCAAAAACTGTGCCAAGTATGGTTCAAATCGGTCTATTACCTGATATAGCTGCCATATAATCCGATCTTTAGTCTTGACTTCTTGAGCCTCTAGAGTGCGCAGTTCTTATCCGATTGGAATGAATTTTTGCACGAAGTATTTTGTTATGATGTTCAACAACTGTGCCAAGTATGGTTCAAATCGGTCCATAACCTGATATAGCTGCCATATAAACCGATCTTGGGTCTCGACTTCTTGAGCCTCTAGAGGGCGCAATTCTTATCCGATAGGAATGGAATTTCGCACGACTTGTTTTGTTATGATACCCAAAAATTGTGCCAAGTATGGTTAAAATCCGTTCATAACCTGATATAGCTGCCATATAAACCGATCTTGGGTCTTGACTTCTTGAGCCTCTAGAGGGCACAATTCTTATCCGATTTGAATGAATTTTTGCACAAAGTATTTCGTTATGATATCCAACAATTGTGCCTAGTATGGTTTAAATCGGTTCATAACCTGATATAGCTGTCATATAAACAGATCTGGGGATTTGACTTCTTGAGCTTCTAGAGGGCGCAATTCCTATCCGATTTGGCTGAAATTTTGCATGGCGTATTTTATTTTTACTTTCAACAACTGTGTCAAATAAGGTTCAAATCGGTTAATAACCTGATATAGCTGCCATATAAACCGATCTGGGATCTTGACTTCTTGACCCCTAGAGGTCGCAATTATTATCCGATATGCCTGAATTTTTGTACGACGGATCCTCTCATGACCATCAACAATCGTGTTTATTATGGTCTGAATCGGTCTATTGCCCGATACAGCTCCCATATAAATCGTTCTCTCTATTTTACTTCTTGAGCCCCCAATGGGCGCAATTCTTATTCGAATTGGCTGAAATTTTACACAGGTCTTCAACATATAATTTAATTGTGGTCCGAACCGGACCATATCTTGATATCGTTTTTATAGCAGAGCAACTCTTTTCTTATATCCTTTTTTGCCTAAGAAGAGATGACGGGAAAAGAACTCGACAAATACGATCCATGGTGGAGGGTACATAAGATTCGGCCCGGCCGAACATAGCACGCTTTTACTTGTTTTTTTTTTAATATTTTGAATTGTAAACATTTTTGATTTTTTTTTTAATTTCTGAGCACCTACCACAAAAAAATCAATATTTTATGGCAAAGAAAGCTGTATTGAATGATTCTGGCATAAAATCGCAACAAGACATTTAAACGGATTCTAAATAGCAATCTCGCTCCTAGGAGTTTTGAGAAATTTTTCGTTTGATTTTTGGTATATAAAAAATTGCCAACTTTCGACAGGCCAATTTTCCCCCAAAACATAACGATTAAAATTGTTGTAACTGGTTTCAGTCGTCCACATTACGCCAATCCAAATTTCATTTCGACACCTTTTTCCTAACTCGAGCTAGAATTTTTCTACGGCTGCTACATTCTTGGGTATTTTTCGTCATTAATGGGTTAATGCAATTTTTTTAAATACCGAATCGCAATGCAATTTTTTGAAAAGGTACAATGTTTATGATTATTTTAAACCAAAAGTTACTAAGAGTTTATTTAAGCCAATATCTTAATAAAATTTTCTTCCCCAAAAAAAAAAAAAATTATAAAGATTATAGACAAAAATATAACAAACATTTTTCTAAGACATAATTTTATATGAATTTTCTCTCAACTCTCGTTATACAATTTTAATTGAAAGTTTATCGGTAGAAAAATTAAATCAAATATTTTTGGCTTGTTTGTCTGAAGAATTTTTCCAAAGAATAGTTAGTAGCATTTAATTACAAATTACCTGAATTTCATTACCAATGAAATGAAAAATTTTAAGGTCTCGCAAACACAATTTTAAAACCCCAAAATGATCACCCAGATTAATTTACATTTTAAAATAACAAAAACCATTTGTTTTTTCTTTTCTTCGAACAGTATTTAAGGCAATTGATACGGAGCTTACAGTGATTAAAGAATGAAAATTCCAGAACAAATTAGTTAGATCTGTTGACTTTGGTCGTGGATTTGAGCACAGTCAAACATTATTTAAAACATTTTAAAATTTACTCTTTGAATTTTTGATTTTCTTTCAAGAAAACCTTTTTACAATGAAAAGGTTTTGCGAATAATGGTTTCCTAATGCGTTATGTACGAAAGTCTTTAAAGGAGTTCGACGAGTCAAATTGGATGTTCACAATAAGATGGGTATACCCCTATAATGTTTTTGAAAAACTGCAAAAATATCACTGATAACATAACAATTTTAATAAAATTTTATCATAAATAATGGGAATGCCCTTATAAATGAAATCAGAAAGTCTTTTCTTCAAAATCTATTATCTAAAAAAAGTATTTGTAACAAGTAAAAGCGTGCTAAATTCGGCCGGGCCGAATCTTATATACCATCCACCATGGATCGCATTTGTCGAGATCTTTTCCCGGCATCTCTTCTTAGGCAAAAAAGGATATAAGAAAAGATTTGCTCTGCTATTAGAGCGATATCAAAATATAGTCCGGTTTGGACCACAACTAAATTATATGTTTGAGACCTGTGTAAAATGTCAGCCAATTTGAATAAGAATTGCGCTCTTTGGGGGCTCAATAATTAAAATAGAGAGGTCGATTTATATGGGAGTTTTATCGGGTTACAGGCCGATTCAGACCATAATATACACGTATGTTAATAGTCATGAGAGGATCCGTCGTTCCTCTAGAGGCTCAAGAAGTCAAGATCCCAGATCGGTTTATATGACAGCTATATCAAAACATAGACCGATATGGCCCATTTATCATCCCAACCGACCTAACTAATAAGAAGTATTTGTGCAAAACTTCAAGCGGTTGGCTTTACTCCTTCGAGAGATAGCGTGCTTTCGACAGACAGACGGACGGACATGGCAAGATCGACATAAAATGTCACGACTATCAAGAATATATATACATTATGGGGTCTCAGACTTTATGAGCCTCTAGAGTGCGCAATTCTTACCCGATTTGAATGAATTTGTGTACGGTCCATAACCTGATATAGCTGTCATATAAACAGATCTGGGGACTTAATTTCTTGAGCTTCTAGAGGTCGCAATTATTATCCGATTTTCCTGAAATTTTGTACGACGGATCCTCTCATGACCATCAATATACGTGTTGTGTTATGGTCTTAATCGGTCTATAGCTTGATACAGATCCCATATAAATCGATTTCTCCATTTTACTTCTTGAGCCCCAAAAGGGCGCAATTCTTATTCGAATTGGCTGAAATTTTACACAGGTCTCCAACATATAATTTAATTGTGGTCCAAACCGGACCATATATTGATATCGCTCTAATAGCAGAACAAATATTTTCTTATATCCTTTTTGCCTAAGAAGAGATGCCGGGAAAGGAACTCGACAAATGCGATCCATGGTGGTGCATTTTACTTCTTGAGCCCCAAAAGGGCGCAATTCTTATTCGAATTGGCTGAAATTTTACACAGGTCTCCAACATATAATTTAATTGTGGTCCAAACCGGACCATATATTGAAATCGCTCTAATAGCAGAACAAATATTTTCTTATATCCTTTTTGCCTAAGAAGAGATGCCGGGAAAAGAACTCGACAAATGCGATCCATGGTGGAGGGTATATAAGATTCGGCACGGATGATCTTGTTTTATATTTTAAGCTAATCCGAAACAATCACCTTAGTTGTTAAAATTGAAACCGCGTGGATATTATCACAAAGTAGTTATTTTATTTTTGAGTGATATAACTGGGTAACTCTTAATTTCAACATTTTTAAAAGGATCTTAGCACAGATATTTTCGTATGAATTCCTATTGTGACGAACAGAAGTTTTAGAATAAAAAATTTTTCACTTATCAAAATATTATTTTCCGATATCGTAGACTATTTTCCGCCGTCCACCAGTCCCTGTGTATTTTACCATGTCTGCCTATGACGTTGAAAGCCTGTGTGCGAATCCTGGCGAGAACATCAGAAAAAAATTTCAGCGGTGGTTATACCCTCCTAATGCTGGCCCCATTTGTGAGGTACTTTTCATTGTAAAAACTACCCTTAATGTTACTTTGCAATGGCTGGAATGGATTTTCGGGCGGGCATGGCTCTGCCCTTTATACCGAGAGTATGGAAGATCGTCAGGGTGGTGTTTACCCCCAAGGCGGAAAATTTAAACAAGGTAGTGCGAAGGTTTATAGGCCAATCAATCTGTCATCACTTTTACTTAAAACACTGGAAAGTTTAGCAGACCTGGAGGGAGAGGGAGTGACACTGGTGAGTTTCAGTGGGGCATAAGATGTATGCCGGCAAGATTAAACCCAAAATGCTGCAAGATATTTATTACACAAAGCTATGCGCCAACCGAACCCGAAGACGACGAAATAAAGGATAAATTTTCTTCCCATCTCGAGTTAGTGAGACGCTCTCCACCAAAGGCAGATATTGAACATGTAATTATAGTTTTCAACGCCAAGGTGGGCAATAACATTTATTCACAATCAATCATGGGACTTGGCGATACCATGAATGACAATGACGACAGGATAGTAGAATTCAGCACAAGAACTTAACACTATTTTGGAAGCTCATTCGAAACCAAATTTACCACGTACTTTTCAGCAAACGTTGTCTGGGTTCGCTGATAAAGCCGCCATCGCCAGTGATCACATGATCTTAGTGGACTCACACAAAAAGCACCAAGTTCAACCTTTTATACCTAAATGACTCTGAAACCGCGCGCGAATACAAAATAGCATTAACAGAGAAGCTACATAATAACAACACCCATACATGGACCGAGAAAATAGCGGCATGTAGGCGTTGCTAGAAGATCCAAAAACCATGGATAAGCCTCGAAACTAAAGAGGAAATAAAGCATAGGAAACGTCTACACAACACTCAGCTACGGGAAAAATCAAGTGCAATAAAAAACGCAGCCAAAACTAACTATCGCGCCTCCGCCTCACTTATCAAAAGCCTAGTTAGCAGGAATAACCGATAGCAGCGCTGAAAATGTTGCTAATATTGGATATATACTTGGCGTTTACGATTCAATAAAATTTGAGTGGCAATAATAAAAGATGAAGACGGATCGGAATTGGCAGCGCTCAAACAGCAATTTGAGCGATGGCGCTGCCCCAACCACCTGCGAAGAAATTGAGATCGTTATGGTTACACAGAAAAACAGCAAAGCAGCCGTTCCAGACAATTCATGGGGCACACCCCATAGTTCAAGTGATCACCCCAATAAATAGAGAGGCCTGGGATACAAACGCTGTCCCCTCGGAATAGAAAAGGGGAATCAAGGTCACAATCCCAAATAAGGGTGATCTCACACATGGTAAAAACTGGAGAGGAATAACACTGTTAAGCGCGATAAATAAAATAATGGTAAGCCTTCTGTACTTGAGTTTATCTTGCGGAAGTAACAAGCGGGTTTCTGGCTTGGGCGTTCTTGTAAATGCAAATTTTGCCTATGAACATTCCACTAAGAAACTTCTCACATATCAATGAGTGCAGTACGTTTCAAATTTAAGCTCAACAATAAGGGGCCTCCTTTTTATAGCCGAGTCCGAACGGCTGCCGCAGTGCAAATTTTAAGTGGGAAAAGCACCGCTGAAAATTTTTGTCTAATGGTCTCGCCAGGATTCGAACCCAGGCGTTCAGCGTTATAGGCGGACATGCTAACCTCCGCGCTACGGTGGGCGTTCTTATGCCGACCATAACCACTTGCGCATAATTATAGAACAGTCTGCAGAATATAATACACATCTCTACTTATTATTCATCGAATTCGACCGTGGTTTAGACACAATACCGCGGGACTTTAAGCACAGCAAAAAATAAAATCGTCTTCAATCATGATAGTAATTAGTCCAATTAATTTTTTAATTAATCACCACGAATATGATGATATCAATTACAGTTGTTGATAAAGGTGATTGAAAAAAGGTAAAAGCGTGCTAAGTTCGACCGGGCCGAATCTTTTATACCCTCCACCATGGATCACGTTTGTCGAGTTCAAGCTCTTGCCACAGAATCTCTTTTTGGACAAACAAAGGATAAAAGAAAATAATTGCTATGTTATTAGAACAATATCAAGTTATGGTTCATTTCGGACCATAATTGAACTCAATATTGGAGACCATTGCAGAAGTCATTGTATAAAATTTCAGCCAAATCTAGTAAGAATTGCGCACATTAGGGGCTGAAGAAGTAAAATAGGGAGATCGGTTTATAAGGGAGCTGCATTAGGTTAAAAACCGATTCATACCATTTTCGACATGTATGTTAAGGGTCACAAGAGAAGACGTTGTACAAAATTTCAGCTATATCGGATAATAATTGCGAACTCTAGTGGCTCAAGAAGTCAAGACCCAAGATCGGTTTATATGGCAGCTACTTGGCACAGTTGTTGGATATCACGACAAAATACTACGTGCAAAAATTCATTCAAATTGGATAAGAATTGCGCCCTCTAGAGGCTCAAGAAGTCAAGACCCAAGATCGGTTTATATGACAGCTATATCAGGTTATGGACCGATTTGGACCATACTTGGCACAGTTGTTGGATATGACAACAAAACACATTGTGCAAAATTTCATTACAATCGGATAAGAATTCCGCACTCTAGAGGCTCAAGAAGTCAAGACCCAAGATTGGTTTATATGACAGCTATATCAGGTTATGGACCGATATGGCCCATTTACAATACCAACCTACACTAATAGGAGGTAGGACCTACACTTCTAGAAGGTATTTGTGCGAAATTTCAAGCGGCTAGCTTAACACCTTCGGAAGTTAGCGTGCTTTCGACAGATGGACGGACGGTCGGACGGAGGAACATGGCTAGATCGACATAAAATGTCGCGACGATCAAGAATATATATAGTTTATGGGGTTTCAGACGAATATTTCGAGTAGTTACAAACAGAATGACGAAATTAGTATACCCCACATCCTATGGTGGAGGGTATAAAAATTCTATAATTTCAGGTCATATGCAGTAAGTCGGTTTTATAAAGGCGAGTTTGTGGTCCATATTACAGCTAAACGACTGAATAGATTTTAATGAAATTGACATCAATCGGAAGATTTTTTCAGAAATGCGGCGAATATATATGAAAAGTAATTTTTAGAAAGAAAAGCCACGAAAATGAGGAATTAATTTTCAATAAAAGAAGTAGAAGCATAAACGCAGCCAATTGTTGTTGATATTTTTTAAAGCATTCGTCATGGGTGTGAATGTAAAGCCATAAGATGACTGGTATGTGCAAGAGAGAAAGTATGATAAAAGAGGTCGCTATTGGATACGGGTGTGTGGTGGTGTGGTGCGTGTAACCCTACTTGGTGTTCTTTGAACATCTTTACGGGCAGTAAAATGGCCATGAGGGCAATAACAACCAGGAAGGTAAGGTCAGTGTTAGAAGGAGATTAACGCCTTCTCTGAGGATGGCACAATCCTCATCGTTTGGGTGCCCGGCCATAACGGAGTAAGGGGGAATGAAATGGCAGACGATTTGGCAGTAGGGCCAGAGAACTGTCATCGATAAACTTGGTTAACCCGAAGCATTTCGGGTCGACGCAGTCCGATTTAAGGGCGTGGGCGACAAACGGCGAAAATTCTACGGGGCGATCCGGATCGTGAGAAAACGACGGTACTGGTGTCATAACGGGACACATGTGACTACGAGCTCACTTATGCAAAATTGGTGCGGCAAGTTATAGCTTGAGTAGGGCATGCAGGGAAGATGACGAGACGTTGGAGCATTTCCCATGTCATTGCATGGCTTTCGCGGCTAAAAGACTCGTGTACTTAGGTTGGGACACAATATCAGACATGAGCCAAGTTAAGGGCACGGCATGGAAAACAATTAAGGATTTTGTAAATAACACCGAATTCCTAACTTAGATTTTCTTTTTCGAGGTAACTTTTCTAGTGTTTAGAGAGCACAACAAGCCGGCTTAGGTGTATGTCCATAGTGGAATGGGGCGGATTAATATCCGCACCCTCTTTTCAATCTAACCTAACCTATATGAGTAACATTGTTGGACTGTGAAATTTAAGTAATATCATTTATTTTTGAATGCTTTGAATTCGAATACAAATGAATGTGAGCTATTTACTCCATTATTATTCAATGCAAGAAACATCTGTTGCAGATGCTCTCTCCCTCAACAAATTACATCACGTCATTCGCCACTTAGTGGAGATGAACATGATGCAGGACATAATATGCGGTGAGCAATAGCAGCACGTCAGAAATGCAGTCATGACTGCAGTCTTATTTAGAGCACCAAGTGGCATTGCAGAAGTGGATCCACTGTCACTGCAGCCCGGCAGTCTTAAACGTGTTGCAGCATTCTCGACATAACCAAATTATGTACCTCAAGTTGACCAAGAGCACGCGCGATGAAAGTAAAGCAAAAAAAAAAATAGTAAACAATACAACATGCAATAATTGTATTATAGACAATGAATGACTTCGCAGTGAAACCGCGAACTGGAGCAATGCATTATTTCGACAAGTGACGATAGAGTCCAGTGAAAGTACGTTGCAGATATGCTGTTGATTATTTCAAAGTACTTTGAATGAATGCTTAGGGGTTTGATAATTGTTTAATGTATAATTTTTATCCCCACACCTTTTTTTAAACATTTTAAGATGTCACTTTGATGACCGAGTATGAAAATAAATTGCTTTAGATCACCTTTAAGCGGTTATTTGGAGTTGGAGTGTCCTCTGTATGGATCTGTTAAGCTGATTATTCTGTTCAGCTTTTCAAGCGAAATGCTAAAACTAAGCGGAATTTCCTCCTTATCGCGAGGAAATTGACAAAAAATGCCAACTTTTAAAACATCATTTTTGTATGTTTTATTTATTTCGATGGTACTTTTTTCTGTATTTATTTCCAAAAAAATAAATTAAATGGAGAAAACAATAAGTGCAGTTAAACAAGTAAAAGCGTGCTAAGTTCGGCCGGGCCGAATCTTATATACCCTCCACCATGGATCGCATTTGTCGAGTTCTTTTCCCGGCATCTCTTCTTAGGCAAGAAAGGATATAAGAAAAGAGTTGCTCTGCTATTAAAACGATATCAAGATATGGTCCGGTACGGACCACAATTAAATTATATGTTGGAGACCTGTGTAAAATTTCAGCCAATTCGTATAAGAATTGCGCCCATTGGGGCTCACGAAGTAAAATAGAGAGAACGATTTATATGGGAGCTGTATCGGGCTATAGACCGATTCAGACCATAATAAACACGTTTGTTGATGGTCATGAGAGGATCCATCGTACAAAATTTCAGGCATATCGGATAATAATTGCGACCTCTAGGGGTCAAGAAGTCAAGATCCCAGATCGGTTTATATGACAGCTATATCAGGTTATGAACCGATTTGAACCTTATTTGACACAGTTGTTGAAAGTAAAAATAAAATACGTCATGCAAAATTTCAGCCAATTCGGATAGGAATTGCGCCCTCTAGAAGCTCAAGAAATGAAATCCCCAGATCTGTTTATATGACAGCTATATCAGGTTATGAACCGATTTCAACCATACTTGGCACAGTTGTTGGATATCATGAAGAAATACTTCGTGCAAAAACTCATTCAAATCGGATAAGAATTGTGCCCTCTAGAGGGTCAAGAAGTCAAGACCCAAGATCGGTTTATATGGTAGCTATATCAGGTTATGGACCGATTTGAACCATACTTGGCACCGTTGTTGGGTATCATAACAAAACACGTCGTGCGAAATTCCATTCCAATCGGATAAGAATTGCGGCCTCTAGAGGGTCAAGACATCAAGACCCAAGATCGGTTTATATGGCAGCTATATCAGGTTATGGACCGATTTGAACCATACTTGGCACTGTTGTTGGATATAATAAGAAAACACGTCGTGCAAAATTTCATTTCAATCGGATTAGAATTGCGCACTCTAGAGGCTCAAGAAGTCAAGACCCAAGATCGGTTTATATGGCAGCTATATCAGGTTATGGACCGATTTGAACCATACTTGGCACAGTTGTTGGATATCATAACAAACACGTTGTGAAAATTTCATTCTGATCGGATAAGAATTGCGCACGCTAGAGTCTCAAGAAGTCAAGACCCAAGATCGGTTTATATGGCAGCTATATCAGGTTATAGACCGATTTGAACCATACTTGGCACAGTTCTTGGATATCATAACAAAACACGTCGTGCGAAATTTCATCCCAATCGGATAAGAATTGCGCACTCTAGAGGCTCAAGAAGTCAAAACCCCAGATCGGTTTATATGGCAGCTATATCAAAACATGGACCGATATGGCCCATTTACAATACCAACCGACCTACACTAATAAGAAGTATTTGTGCAAAATTTCAAGAGGCTAGCTTTACTCCTTCGGAAGTTAGCGTGCTTTCGACAGACAGACGGACGGACGGACGGACGGACATGCCTAGATCGACATAAAATGTCACGACGATCAAGAATATATATACTTTATGGGGTCTCAGACGAATATTTCGAGTAGTTACAAACAGAATGACGAAATTAGTATACCCCCCATCTTATGGTGGAGGGTATAAAAACGTGTTTTGGTAAGGAAACAAAAACATTTAATTGCTGTCAAATACCGCTCGCGAAACAACTATTCCGAAATTAGAATACAATACCAACCTTTAACCATAAGCGAGCGTTAATCACTCAGAGACTCCATTAAATCGAAAATGTAGTGAAAAATTGGATAAGAATGAGAAAATCCAAAGCGCCATTGGAATGTAGATGTGTACATTCAGGAAAATCTTATCGTAACTATGAGTTAGTTATATAGTAATAGTTAGTTCATGATATTTGTCCACTATGAGTTAAAAATTCTTTAACGGTTTGAAAATTAACTTCGCACAAATAAAACTAACTACTCATGAGTATAGATAAAATAGCTAACAACTTAGTTAGCAATTTTCTTTAAGTATATTATAGTTGCAATCTGGCGATTTGTAAAAAAGGGAATAAACAGAATTTCAATACAAGGAACAGGCAGGAGGTAGTAGATGTTACCTTTGTACTATATAAGCGGAAGGATATGTTCCCAGTCACAGTGTTAGATAATCACACTTGGCGCAAATACTGTAGAATTGGTCCCTCGGTTAAAGAGAACAGAGGCGGATTTAGATACATTTCGGCGCAAATTCTGCACGTCTATCCCTTCTAGACCAGAAAAGGAAGTGGAAACTGCGGACTATATAGACATGACGGTTATGCGGATCACGAATTCCCGGAATGACTCGCTTGTGTCAGCATGCCCTAGAGCCAAGCCAAGGGGCAAGCAGCGACATGGTGGATCCCAGAGCTGGTTGGTCTAAGGAAAGACTGCAGATCACCCTTCAACAGGGCGAAAGCCACAAAGGCAGCGCGCGATTAGAACGTCTACAAGGGAAAGCTAAGAAAGGCTCAGATTAAATCCTGGGCCGAATTTTGCAGCTTTGAGGGCTCTAGGCTAGGAAAAATCCTATCCTTGAGATCTATACATACATATATAGGGATATATATTTAGAAGTCAGAAAATGGATGATCAATATCTGGTGTGGAAATACAACAACTTCTTGTTGATAAACATTTCCCAGGAAACTCCTCACCGGAAATTGGGTCTGAGTCGAAAATCCTTTGGGCTATAAAATTTCGACTCCATTAAATCATCAGCGCGATCTATCATCGGTTGAGTTACAAGCCATATCCGATATATTGACTCTTTGGCTTATCTGCTTGTATCAAAATGTCCTATATACCTGTGGGAAGGGGGGATACAAGTTAATTTTCATTCCCAAAGCAGGAAAACCTTACCAAACGATGGCGAAAATTGGAGATCGCCTGTATCGGCAACAGCATGCCCTTCATGACTTAGTTGCCTACATAGACGGTTCTTTCGCCGTCAAGGAATATATTGGGTTGCCCAAAAAGTTATTGCAGATTTTTCATATAGTCGGCGTTGACAAATTTTTTCACAGCTTGTGGCTCTGTAATTGCATTCTTTCTTCTGTCAGTTATCAGCTGTTACTTTTAGCTTGCTTTAGAAAAAAAGTGTAAAAAATGTATATTTGATTAAAGTTCATTCTAAGCTTTATTAAAAATGCATTTACTTTCTTTTAAACAAATCCGCAATTACTATGTGGGCAACCTACAATGGTAGCATTTCTTGGCATTAAGGGTGCTTTCTATAATGACTGAAGTAGCTGGAGTTTCTAGGCGTAACGTTTCGTTTTTATCGTTACCATAAGAAAGTTTATAAATAACTTACCTACTAAAAGATGCATTACGGCAGTTTTGGGATCTGTGGATCTAAAAAGATGGGTTAGCAAAGGAACAGAGGAGGTACACTGTCTCCTCTACTTTTGAATATAGCCATTAATAATATAATATTGTCTCTGTAGAAAAAGATGTTGCCATTGCAGTTAGGCGAAAGTTTCCCAGCACTCTTAGGGATGTACTTCAGGACGATCTACGCGCGATGGCGAAGTGGGCTACCGAAAATGGTTTTGGTGTAGAACCGTCTAAGACGGAAGTTGTTTTTTTTCAGCAGGAGATACAAACTACCCACAATGGCACCTGTCTCCTTGAGAGGAGAGAATGTTCCATTTACTGAAAGCGCAAGATACCTGGGTGTTTTGCTGGACAGAAAATTAGAAATTTTCTAGAAATTTTGGCTAGACAAATTGCTGCATCCAATTTATGAGGCTTAGTGAGCTTTTTTTTGTCATGTGGCGGCTAAGGACACTGTGTTATCCTTGGTACAATGTCCGATGTTCCAGGTAGCGTGGATTGCACCCTGCCTGAGCCGCTTTTTGATAACAAGTACTGTACCACTATTCCTGATAGAACCGATTGGAACTACTATATCCCTGGTAATAGAAGTTATATAGACTTCTCTTCGGTTGGTGGGTGGGCTTTGGGGTATACTCTGAAGAACAAGGAATGGCCATATCGAGAAGGTTACCCGACCACTATAGTGTGCATCAAGCGGGGATTCTTGCGAATTAGGAAGTGGGTTAATGAGTAAGATATAATTTCATAACGACGAATATCTTCTCGGACAGCCAGGCAGCTATTAAATCCCTGGAGAATGTATTTCTGAATTCAAGAGCCGCCCCGTCTGTCACAGATCTCTCAACGAAATGGTTGAAGGTATACTGCTTAGAGAGGTCTACCGCTTTAATGTCACTGGCTAGAACAGATGTCTTAGTAATTGTGTCCTTGCTTACAGGTCACCGTCTGATCGGAAACATGCCGACAGACAGAAGGTTGCGCCTTCAGAAAAAGTTTCACTTTAGGTTCCCATTTCTTTGATAACTTGTCTGGTTCACTAAATCGTTATTTGTAATTTCTTTCTTGAGTTCACAAATACTTGCTCGAAACTAAGAACATTTTAATGAACTTACTCTAATGGTGAGTCAATGTTTCTTAAAATAGAACATGTCAAACGTAAACAAAAAAGTTTGAAATTCGTTTATAAAAAGGAGCTGGAAAATGTTTTACTTTTATGTTGTTAGCACCAGTGATGCTAATGAATGCCCCGAGCGTCGCTTTGTAAACAAAAGATCCTTGCTTCAACTCTCAAATGCGGCAAGAGGTAAAGTTTAATTTAATTTATAATTGCAATGCTAATTTGAAATTTGTCTCCTTCAATATAGCTGAGCGGTTGAGGGCATGGGAAACATGCGGAACTAAATATGTCGTGTAGTCCAATTTCCAAGAAGACCCTCGACAGCGTTCGGAAGTAGCGATTTTTCAATAGCTTTCATTTCAGTTTCAATGCTTGAAACTTCATATTTTACTTGTGGCAAGTTTATAGTGAAGAATTACTAATGGCGTAGCTGTTAAGAAACTGCTGAACTCATAATATTAATCTTTAGAGCTGTATAAGGTTCAATACTGCTTAAATTTAGTTAATTTTAACTAGTGTTGAGGTTCAAAATGTTTTGAGTGTAGATGTTTGAGCCATTGCATTAAAGTCAAAATCATTGAAAACGATTGTCCCTTATTTTAAAAAACAAATTTAAAACGCAGCCTCTTGGTCTAGGTATTATACTCGTATTGAGATTTAGCTCCCATTTTTATACCCGCCAGCATAGGATGGGGGTATACTAATTTCGTCATTCTGTTTGTAACTCCTCGAAATATTCATCTATTACCCCATAAAGTATATATATTATTGATCGTCATGACATTTTAGGTCGATCTAGCCATGTTCGTCCGTCCGTTCGTATGTCTGTCGAAAGCACACTAACTTTCGAAGGAATAATGCTAGCCGCTTGAAATTTTGCACCAATACTTCTTATTAGTGCAGATCGGTTGGGACTATAAATGGGCTATATCGGTCCATGTTTTGAAATAGCTGCCATACAAACCGATCTTGGATCTTGAATTCTTGAGACACTAGTGGGCACAATTCTTATTCGATTTGGCTGAAATTTTGCATAATGTATTTTATTATGACTTCCAAAAATTGTGCTAAGTATGGTGTAAATCAGTCCATAACCTGATATAGCTGCCATATAAACCAATCTTGAATGTTGACTTCTTGAGCCACTAGAGGGCGCAATTCTTATCCGATTTGCCTAAAATTTTGCATGACGTGTTTTGTTATGACTTATAATAACTGTGCCAAAAATGGTTCAAGTCAATACAAAACCTGATATAGCTGCCATATAAACCGATCTTGGATCTTGTCTTCTTGAGCCAGGGGGCGTAATTATTATCCAATTTGGCTGAAATTTTGTTCAACGTCTTCTCCTGCGGATCTTTAAGAATGTAGTATCCCAAGTAGTCGCTTTGAAATATGATTTTGAATGTAGATAACCAATACAAAAAAAAAATAATTTGTGTGAATCTGAACGAGACACTCTTGCCCTGAATATCTTGATAGCCTTCTTCAAAATGATTGGGGCTCAAACAAAATCGCGCTCTAGGACGATGCTGATATTACTTCAGGGTCCGCCTCTAAACACCCTTCAAACCGGTCTTGATTGCCTACTATGGCGATAAATAATAGGTATTTGATAGTTGAAAATGAATTTGATAGTAGAAAACGAATTTGATATCCAAGTTTGAGGCCAAATGTTTGGGGGTCATGCCAACCCATAACTCCCCCTAAACCAACGGCAATTGGGGCTCAAATTAAAGAAATTTGAGAGAAGAGCACAATGCTGATATTTTTCAGGGCTAACTACGGGTTAACGCTGGCAACATTTGTGAGATATTATGCCAAGTGAGGCTTCTCTCCAAAGAGGTGTCGTACTGCGGCACGCCGTTCGGACTTGGCAATAAAAAGGAAGCCCCTTAACATTGAGCTTAAAACTTGAATCCGACCGTACTCATTGATATGCGAGAAGATTGCCCCTTTTCCTTAGTGGAATGTTCATGGGCAAAACTTGTTATTTGTTTGTAAGTACGTGGGTGGCCGCCCCACCCTGCATACCAAACTGGATATATTTGTGGAATATGGCAAAACGGGGCTCAAATCTGTATCTATTTCATGGCCAAGCATTTCAGGGACGTCTCACCTCACCTCAAACTCACCCTCAAACAAACGCAATATGTAGCTCCAATGTGATTTTCGGGAGTGAAGTATGAATCTGATATCCACTTTTGGGACAAAGAGTTTGGCTACTTCAATCCACCACCAAATCCAAAAGAATGAAGTAGATCTAACATCCAAACTTTAATGGACGGGCACTCCCCTTACCCTATTTCCAAAAACGCCAGATCTCAGAGATGGGTGGTATATCTAGGGGGCCGCCCCACCTCCAAAGCCACTAGCCAAATGGAATATAAACCAATAAAGAAAATATGGAACTCAAATGAAAGGTAATTGAGACCAGATCACGAATTTGATATATGGTGTTCGCCTCACATATTTACCGACCATAGCAATATACGGCTCCCATGAAAGGCATTTGGGAGAAGAGCACCAATATAATATCCACAATGGCGCGAAATATCTGAAATTCCGTACCAACACCCCCAATCTGGACTTATTTCCTGATGTGACCGTATAGGGCTCAGATAAAATAAGAGAGTGAAAGAAGGCGCAACGGAGCGGGCCCTGTCCAGCTAGTTTTATATAAAGAAAAAGATAGTGCTTAAAATAATAAAATTTGTGTGATAGGACACACAATTTATCCTCTGTTCCTTAGCATATGGTTTATCCAGACTCTAAGGACCCAGTCCACCCGGTACTGGTCTAAGGATTAGATCAGTGTGTCGGTCCGCAAATTGTTTAAAAGCCTCAACATGTCCTCCGTTGTCTCTGCTTTCACTCCCATTTCGTATAATGACATTTCAGTTTGTCATTTTTGCGAGAAACTCTTTTATCATGGCGTCGTCATAAACGCTATTGAACTGTTCGCATAAAAGCTTCCAGGAGTCACGTTTCGCCGCTATGATAATTGTATTCCTTGAGACGTGTGTAATACACATCCGCTTTTTTGCGGCGTGCTCTGTTGTAAAGTCTGCGAACCTCTTTGCCAATATTGCGAATTTCCCCGGTCATCCAGTGTTTTTCTCGGACTACTTTGCTTTCCAGTGGAGGGCAACTATCTTCGGAAGACCATATCAGTGCAGTTGCAATTCTGTTAACATTGTCGTCAATGTCTTCTTTGCCTGGAAAATCTAAATTATTTTGCCCTAGCCTTCTCCTGAGTCGTCTTCCGAATTTTGGAGTAGTCTTCCGAATTCAACTTATTGCGGAAGATTATACGATTCGGCGCTGGTAGCGCTATTCTAAACTTAATGTAGTGATGGTCAGAGAAGGCGTGCTCCAAGGAGACCCTCCAATACTGAACCTCATCGATTAGATTTTCCGAATATACCGTCACATCTAAAACCTCCTCCCTAATCCTATTAACAAAGATATCGGTGTTGACAAAGGCAGAAAAAGCGATGCCAGATATGGTCCACCTTCTCTCTATCTCATCAACGTTGCATCCGAAGTTGACAAGGTTAGATTTTTATGACAAATAACGCAGATTCTCTGCCGAGTAGCAGAGTTAGCATAGAATACTTCGTAGTTGATATGGTTCAGTCCAGAAACTTGGTTCCGGGTCGTCCATGGCTCTGAATCAAGACAATATGAATCTTGCCCGTGCTGATTTTCTCCTTCACAGCGTGAGTAGCTATCTCGCTCCGGTGGAGGTTTATCTGGGTGACCTCAATCATTAGTCCTCCATCAGATAGGTTTCTTGCTAATGGGTGATGGTCTCATCGCCCGCTCCCTGTTCATAAGGCTTTCCTTTGCATATATTAGTCTTGCAAATCTTAAGTAAATGGGCTTCTTCGGAGTAGGTGATGTTATCATCGTCGGCTCCCTATTCGTTAGGTTACATTGACTTTCCTGTCACTGCATTGCCTGATGTTTCACAGTATTAGGTTCTTTGCCTATCCTAGTCTTTCGATTCTGGAGAAAGTCTATGATGGGTCCGTCGTCCGGTTCCTGTTCGTTAGGCGGTGTTGGGTCTTTCGCCCCTATACTGCTTGATGTTCTAGTGTTAAGATCATTGCTTATCCTAGTTTTCCTAATATTGAGAGAGTCATTGATTGACTCGTCGTCGGCCCCCTGTTAGGTGGTATTGATTGCCCTGCCACTACACCGCCTGATGGCTCAATATGAGGATATTTGCCTTTCCTAGTTATCCCAATCTTGAAAATACGGCCTTGATCCCGTAGTACACCATACTTTTGTCATGGATAGTTCCTTCCACCTTCTCCTCCCTCTGGAAGACTTCCCATTTCTCTACTACCCAACCTTGGTTTTGCTTTTTTAAGACTTCCGTCATGCGTTCCGTCGCGAATTCGCCGCCATCATCGTCGATGAAGGCAGTCACCTTTTTGAACTGGGGGATGTCGATCTTTCTCACAAGGTAGAGCTTTGCGCCCCAAGGAGTGTGGATACATCCAACAGTCTTTTTGACAGTATCAATGCATTCCCCTGACACAAAAGGCAGCGTAAAGATGTCCCCTCTATACTCGCAGCTCATAGTCCGTTTGGGTGGATCTCCTTCAGAGTTCAACACATTATCAAAAACCCGTTCGCGTATCAGATGCTTCACTTGGGACCGATGATCTGTTAGAATCCTACTGGACGCACTGCCGATAAAGATGACTGCATACGTCATCTCATCTCTGTTGTACTTTCTTCCCACTCTCGCGTAAGAGGGCAGCTCCTTACCTTTTCACCGACCATCTTTCCCTTCCATCTGTTCAGACTTTGACTCCCTCCGCAGGGCACTGTTTCCATTGCGGTTGGGGTGGCCTGGTCTTCCCTTGAAAGCGGAGAGTTCTATTTCTTCTGCAGCGTTTTAACAGTGCTTTGCTATTCGGGAGATCTGATTCTCTTCCCAGCTTTCGTAGAAGTGCCTGGTTTCCAGTTGGTTTGCCAGTTTCATTGCTTCCAGCATTCTGCCTTTTCGCCCGATTGCGCTGCCGGTGCATACTCCTCTGTCTCCTTCATCTTGGCCTGGATCGCTTTCTCAGGTCTTCTTGTGAGCTTAGTGAAGTCCTCGCTCACTGCCTTCATCCCGCTGTCCCGCTGACCTTTACTTAAAGGATGGGGACAAACAAACACATACAATCCTGAAAACTCTAATTTTAAAGTTTTTTAATTGTAACCCACATAATTTTTGAATGAAGAATTAAATTTCAAAACACGATGTAGTAACATTATTGTAATTTTTGTAAGCAATATGAATCAATAAAAGGAGTCTTTCTAGTAGACTACCTCTTCTTTCACATTTATAACTACGATGTAGAAACCTTTGACAGTTTGGTAGAAGAATAATAAGCTTTACTTCATTTCTACTAAAAACCATGGAACGTATTTTGGATACCATGATAAAGAGTAGAACATCCAGTGAACTGCTCAAATACGAACAGCATCCCTATATCAAAGGAAGGTCGGTGGAGACTGCCCTACAATAGGTTGTGCATTAAAAAGAAGAATCATTTGATGACAAGACATTCACATTGGCGGCATGCATTGACATCGAGGGAGCTTTAAACAATGTGCGGATCGATACACTGATCCAATCTTTGGACCAGTACCGGGTGGACCAATTACCTGGAGACTGCATTAATCATATGCTAAGGAACAGGTGCAAAAATTGCGGGTCCTATGACATATTGGGTTGCCCAAAAAGTAATTGCGGATTTTTTAAAAGAAAGTAAATGCATTTTTAATAAAACTTAGAATGAACTTTAATCAAATATACTTTTTTTACACTTTTTTCTAAAGCAAGCTAAAAGTAACAGCTGATAACTGACAGAAGAAAGAATGCAATTACAGAGTCACAAGCTGTGAAAAAATTTGTCAACGCCGACTATATGAAAAATCCGCAATTACTTTTTGGGCAACCCATTTTTATATTATGGACAAAGTGGCACAAGCCACACGCCACTGGTTGGCACTTTATCGCCACACCTATGGATGACCACCATAAATAACATACTACGGATGCTGACTGAGGAGGGATTTGAACCCGTCAGTTACGCAGACGATGTTACAATAATTCTTAGGGGTGAGGGTCCGAACCAGCTATGCAAATGGGCCGAAATGGTCTTGCATATGGCATACGACTGTGATATACTGAGGGGTCTCAATGATAATCTAGAGAATCTGAAATCTTCCTGTTCACGAAGAAGACAAAGGTGGTCAATTTGACGCACCACGTTTCCTCAATAGAACGATTCCGATATCTGACAAGGACAAATACATAGGAGTGATCTTGGACAGGAAACTGAATTGGAAGTGTAACATTCAGGAGCGTACCGTGGAGGCACTTAGATATTGGACACTATGTAGACGGGCCGTAGGCTCGAAATGAGGCCTGCATCCGAGGATAGTCCACAGGCTCTACAGGAGCGTGATTAGACCAATACTTATTTACGACTCAGTAGTTTGGTGTACTCTGGTGGAGAAAAAGTGCAATGTAAGAATAATACATCAGTTTCAGAGAACATGTTAACCTGGTGACACTGCAGACTACTCTAGATATCCGACCATAGACAAACAGATTGAGTGTGAGGCAGCCACTGCATCGCCGTATAATCGAGGCAACGATAGCAAACCTGGAAGGAATGGAAGAGGTTTCCGATCGAATACCTGAGACGACACTTGAGGTCGAGCGCGAGGCACTGCTACCAGTCTTGGAATGACCGAATACTAGTATTGCTATCTGGAATATCATGTTACACGGATGGTTCAAAGCTAGAGAACTGAGTGGGCCTGGTAGTCTACATTGAGGACCCTGGGACTGAGATTTGTTTTCGACTGTCTGACTATAATGCGGTCCTGTAGGCAGAGATTCGGGCTATAACGAAATGCGTAGAGATGGGCGATGAGTAAACAACCAAAAGGTATTTACCGGTTGCTGGGGATTTACCTATTTATACCCAAAAGCTGGGTATTTATAATTTTGCCGATATCTTGGACACACAAACCATTTTTGATGATTTCGTATTCTTGGTATATAAACCTGATTTTCTGATCTCACAAAATCGGATTTTACTTATATATAGCCGCTTTTTAGACCGATCTCCAGTAATTTTTCATCCCATCTCGATGAAATTTGGCACAGTGAGTTCTGGTAGACCCCTTCCCATTTCTGAGAAGTGTGGTTCAGATCGGACTATATTTGGATATAGCTGCCCTATAGACCGACCGCCCGATCTCCCGATATATGGTATTGAAGCCATAAAAGATCCGTTTTTTACCAAAATTCGATGAAATGTGGTACAGTGTGTTCTGGTAGACCCCTTCCCATTCCTGTCAAATGTGATTCAGATCGGGCAATATTTGGATATAGCTGCCATATAGACCGATCTCCCGATATAGTGTAATGAGCCTATAAAAGGAGCTCGAATTGTTAAATAACTCATCTGAAAACATCCTCCGAGGTCCATGAAAATTGGTTCAGAATTAGATATAGCTCCCCCTTTGTACTTATAGGGTAAGTGTAGGGTAGACTTTTGACTTTCCTTACTGGTTTAAACTAAAAATACCTATTGCATTCTCAATAGGGGCAAATTAAACGGCCTTTGGCCGGGCTCAATATTATATTATTATTTTTTTTTTTTTAGAAAACATATTTAAAATATATGGCATATGGCCCAAATTATGTTGCGTTTAATCACATTTAATCATTTGGGTTTTTTGGCATTGGGTCTTATGATATTAATAATTTTTTATTTCGTTGGGTAATATGTCATATCCATTTTCCTTAATCATATAATATGGATACGACATATTACCCAATAATAAACTTAATCAATGTATACTTTTTTACAATCTTATATACCCGTTTCATATTTCGATGAGTTTTTATTAAAGATTAGATAAATCCTACTTTTAAGATGATTCGTTAGCGGATGGTCTCAGTTGTCCATGTTATTTTTTTGCTTCTTACTAATCGTATATTTTAATGTAAATTTAGTATAATTTAAAAACAAGTAAAAGCGTGCTAAGTTCGGCCGGGCCGAATCTTATATACCCTCCACCATGGATCGCATTTGTCGAGTTCTTTTCCCGGCATCTCTTCTTAGGCAAAAAAGGATATAAGAAAAGAGTTGCTCTGCTATTAAAACGATATCAAGATATGGTCCGGTTCGGACCACAATTAAATTATATGTTGGAGCCCTGTGTAAAATTTCAGCCAATTCGTATAAGAATTGCGCCCATTGGGGCTCACGAAGTAAAATAGAGAGAACGATTTATATGGGATCTGTATCGGGCTATAGACCGATTCAGACCATAATAAACACGTTTGTTAATGGTCATGAGAGGATCCATCGTACAAAATTTCAGGCATATCGGATAATAATTGCGACCTCTAGGGGTCAAGAAGTCAAGATCCCAGATCGGTTTATATGGCAGCTATATCAGGTTATGAACCGATTTGAACCTTATTTGACACAGTTGTTGCAAGTAAAAATAAAATACGTCATGCAAAATTTCAGATAAATCGTATAGGAATTGCGCCCTCTAGAAGCTCAAGAAGTCAAATCCCCAGATCTCTTTATATGACAGCTATATCAGGTTATGAACCGATTTCAACCATACTTGGCACAGTTGTTGGATATCATAACGAAATACTTCGTGCAAAAATTCATTCAAATCGGATAAGAATTGTGCCCTCTAGAGGCTCAAGAAGTCAAGACCCAAGATCGGTTTATATGGCAGCTATATCAGGTTATGGACCGATTTAAACCATACTTGGCACAGTTGTTGGGTATAATAACAAAACACGTCGTGCGAAATTCCATTCCAATCGGATAAGAATTGCGTACTCTAGAGGCTCAAGAAGTCAAGACCCAAGATCGGTTTATATGGCAGCTATATCAGGTTATGGACCGATTTAAACCATACCTGGCACAGTTGTTGGATATAATAACAAAACACGTCGTGCAAAATTTCATTTCAATCGGATAAGAATTGCGCACTCTAGAGGCTCAAGAAGTCAAGACCCAAGATCGGTTTATATGGCAGCTATATCAGGTTATGGACCGATTTGAACCATACTAGGCACAGTAGTTGGACATCATAAGAAAACACGTCGTGCAAAATTTCATTCCAATCGGATAAGAATTGCGCACGCTAGAGGCTCAAGAAGTCAAGACCCAAGATCGGTTTATATGGCAGCTATATCAGGTTATGGACCGATTTGAACCATACTTGGCACAGTTGTTGGATATCATAGCAAAACACGTCGTGCAAAATTTCATTCCAATCGAATAAGAATTGCGCACTCTAGAGGGTCAAGAAGTCAAGACCCAAGATCGGTTTATATGGCAGCTATATCAAAACATGGACCGATATGGCCCATTTACAATACCAACCGACCTACACTAATAAGAAGTATTTGTGCAAAATTTCAAGCGGCTATCTTTACTCCTTCGAAAGTGAGCGTGCTTTCGACAGACAGACGGACGGACAGACGGACGGACATGGCTAGATCGACATAAAATGTCACGACGATCAAGAATATATATACTTTATGGGGTCTCAGACGAACATTTCGAGTAGTTACAAACAGAATGACGAAATTAGTATACCCCCCATCTTATGGTGGGGGTATAAAAATAAATAAGGTGATTTGAAGAAAAACCGCATGCTCAAAATGATTTCAAAATTTTTATTCAGGCATTTTGGGCAATTTTCTGAACTACACAGAAAAAATACAGACATTCGTTTGACCCATTAAACATGGTACTGGCTCATAAAAAACTTTTCATATAATGTGTTTATTGATTTAATTATATTTGACATCGAAATGCGATTGTTTTTTTTATGATGACAAGTGATTGGAGAAGAAGACATGCGTTGCAAATATTTTCAAATATACGAATTAAATTTTTATTTTATAATTTAATAATGAGTATCGTTTTCTTCGTTCTGTTGTGTCCTCCTCACACAAATGTAATGTGAGGAAGTGCGAATGAGCCAAATATATGTCTTGTATGACAAAAAATATCAAGAAAAAATTAAGTGTATATTTTGTATATATCTCAATAAAAACAAGTAAAAGCGTGCTAAGTTCGGCCGGGCCGAATCGTATATACCCTCCACCATGGATCGCATTTGTCAAAAAAAAGGATGTAAGAAAAGATTTGCTCTGCTGTTAGAGCGATATCAAGATATGGTCCGGTTTGGACCACAATTAAATTATGTGTTGGAGACCTGTGTAAAATGTCAGCCAATTCGAATAAGAATTGCGCCCTTTGGGGGCTCAAGAAGTAAAATAGAGAGATCGATTTATATGGGAGCTGTATCGGCCTATAGACCGATTCAGACCATAATAAACACGTATATTAATGGTCATGAGAGAATACGTCGTAAAAAATTTCAGGCAAATCGGATAATAATTGCGACCTCTAGAGGCTCAAGAAGTCAAGATCCCAGATCGGTTTATATGGCAGCTATATCAGGTTATGGACCGATTTAAACCATACTTGGCACAATTATTGGATATAACAACAAAGCACGTCGTGCTAAATTTCATTTCAATCGGATAAGAATTGTGCCCTCTAGAGGCTCAAGAAGTCAAGACCCAAGATCGGTTTATATGGCAGCTATATCAGGTTATGAACCGATTTGAACTATATTTGGCACAGTTGTTGGATATCATAGCAAAACACGTCGTGCAAAATTTCATTCCAATCGGATAAGAATTGCGCACGCTAGAGGCTCAAGAAATCAAGACCCAAGATCGGTTTGTATGGCAGCTATATCAGGTTATGGACCGATTTGAACTATACTTGGCACAGTTGTTGGATATCATAGCAAAACACGTCGTGCAAACTTTCATTCCAATCGGATAAGAATTGCGCCCTCTAGAGGCTCAAGAAGTCAAGACCCAAGATCGGTTTATATGGCAGCTATATCAGGTTATGAACCGATTTGAACTATATTTGGCACAGTTGTTGTATATCATAGCAAAACACGTCGTGCAAAATTTCATTCCAATCGGATAAGAATTGCGCACTCTAGAGGCTCAAGAAGTCAAGACCCAAGATCGGTTTATATGGCAGCTATATCAAAACATGGACCAATATGGCCCATTTACAATACCAACCGACCTACACTAATAAGAAGTATTTGTGCAAAATTTCAAGCGGCTTACTTTACTCCTTCGGAAGTTAGCGTGCTTTCGACAGACAGACGGACGGACGGACGGAAATAAGTTAATTCCAAACGAAATTTATTTAAGGACATGGAAGAAGGTAAACGTGGTCTTTATATATATTATTTTATTTTAATGTGTTTTTTTCTAAAGACTATGTTATTTTAGAAAACGACGCTGATGACGAAAGATAACAAATTCCATCATGTGAGTCTAGATTTCGTGGTATTGTGCACAATATGCTAAGATTGGTATTTATTACGATTCACTTTAATATGTATATATTTATTTTGTTCATTATACTTTTACATACGGTATACACGACAATGAATAGTACTCATTAACGAAAGGCAATTTATTCTTCTTTATTTTAGAATATGTAAATTAAAACATAAATATTTTAAAGCAACATATATATATTATCCGCAATTTAACCCAATAAATTAAAAAGTTTTTTTTAATGCTAATAAAAATTGCAATTAATTCCTTTTATTAAATTGGCAAAAATGTTATTTGAGAGAAGGGAAAACTTTTAAATTCGTTGGCTTATTGAGTTAATAGCCGCTTAAATTTGGTTTTTGAGCATTTAATAAATCCAAATTACAAAATTGTTGATCAATAATACAAATTTGTTTATTGGTCCGATTTCAGAGAATTTTTTAATTGAATGTACAAATTTCTTAATTGAAGCATGTTTTTAATTTTTTCTGTGTAACTCTAAGCAGTTTTATAATTGAACAAACGCTTTAGACCCACATAAAGTATGTATCATCATCAAACACTCAAGAAAGTCAAATATCCAAGTTGTAATTGGAGACGATGAATCTTAATGGGTCCTTGTTTCGGCAGGAGTTATATTAGTCTTTCATAATGTTGATTGGAGATTCATTTCTTTTCCAGCGTATCTTCAAGCATTTAGTACTTTTGGGTGGTCATTCAGAGCTAAAGATAGTTCTTCAAAATTTTCAGCTCGAAACAATTGACTACTGAACCAATGATCAGCCCATGAGTGGAAATGAATGTACAGATTTACAGAAACTGTTCCGGGTTTCAGGCATCAGGAACGAAAGAAGAGCTAGAATGACACAAGAGTTCCAGCCTGCTTTGCAGATGTTTGGGTTCTTGTTAAATTTTACGAAAGAGAATTCACTCCTCGCGGTGAAATGACGGAAGACATAAGTGAGGTGGAAGAGCAATTCATGTCGTCTCTTCAGCCGCATGTTTCCTTAATCTGAGTTTTACTATTTCTGAAGCTTGCTTTCAATTCATTATAATTGTTCATCAATTCCTACACAAAAAAGTGCTCGATGTTTGGTGATCTAGTCGGCCCATAGAGCTCATCGTCAATGACAACGCGAAGAACGCACATGGTGCTGGCTACTGATGAACTCGGGTGGGCTGACCTTTCCCATCGAACATTTGGTGCAGTCGAACTACAACGCTTTTTTGTTGGTATTCCCTCTTTTTGAATCGGCAACGATAATACCCACAGGTTGAACTCATATAACACATTCTGGAGTCCTTCTGCGATATTGTTTTCGTTGCGTTTGCCGTCAAAGTACATGCTCCACTTCTCTAGATAAAGCGTGCTTATCAAGTACTCCTTCCTGACTAACATGGGGTTGGGATTTTATTGCCCTGAGCGAAAGCTGGGGGCAGGCCGTTGCTGCTTCGTGGGACATCTGCTTTGAGCTTGAATCCCCCAAGAACTATTTGTTCTGTTGTCGAATGAATGCATGCTACTTTTGGAACAATCAAGTATCGCTGAATTGGTAAGTGTAGAAATAGTCGCTTAAATTGCCCTCTTTCGATTGGATGGGTGGATAGTATTGGCAGATTTGCCTCTGTTGTTTGTAGAAATTCTCATCTTGTTTGCACATTCATTCGCCTTTTCCTTGGACATTTTTTTTCTGCAGCTCTAGTTGTCTTTCAGAAGTTTTGTTTGTTTTGCATAAATGGCTTGATCAGATATATTCGTGAAGTTTAATGTTTTGCTCCATAGGGACTTAATCTTTATAGATTGATCCTCTCTCGCCATTGGTTTTCAGCGTCCCACGACGTAGTTTTTCAGGGTCATGCGACACCGATCACTTACTAATCCATCAACAATTGCCACTTTGCATCTTCTTGATGGTGGTAGAAACTGGTCTAGATTCTTGGTCCAGAAGCTCTTCTTAAATTACATGTTGTATTGTACAATATGTAATAACTTGTCGTTATTCAGGTTTGTTGGATGACACAAATCGATCAATAAACATTTATTTATACCACATATTTTCAATATATTACTAACAGATATTAATAAAGGGTGATTTTTTTGAGGTTAGGATTTTCATGCATTAGTATTTGACAGATCACGTGGGATTTCAGACATGGTGTCAAAGAGAAAGATGCTCAGTATGCTTTGACATTTCATCATGAATAGACTTACTAACGAGCAACGCTTGCAAATCATTGAATTTTATTACCAAAATCAGTGTTCGGTTCGAAATGTGTTCATTCACCGTAACGTTGCGTCCAACAGCATCTTTGAAAAAATACGGTCCAATGATTCCACCAGCGTACAAACCACACCAAACAGTGCATTTTTCGGGATGCATGGGCAGTTCTTGAACGGCTTCTGGTTGCTCTTCACTCCAAATGCGGCAACAAAATTTGTCAAAATTTGAACACATTTCGAACCGAACACTGATTTTGGTAATAAAATTCAATGATTTGCAAGCGTTGCTCGTTAGTAAGTCTATTCATGATGAAATGTCAAAGCATACTGAGCATCTTTCTCTTTGACACAATGTCTGAAATCCCACGTGATCTGTCAAATACTAATGCATGAAAATCCTAACCTCAAAAAAATCACCCAATGGGCGCATTTTATTTTACGGTAGATATATACCTGTATTAGAGCGTATACGTTGCAAATTTTTCGAAACTTCCAAACTGTTGAATTCAAAAATTTGGTATCTGTAACAAAATCATAGGTATCTATAGCTTCCATCAGGGACGCAGACAGGTTTTTATTTTTTTTTAAATGATTTTTTTTTAAATAATGCCAAAATTCTTCTGTTACAGTGAAATTGGAAAATAAATAAATATACATACCTCAAATTTGTTTTTGAAAATTCTGGTCGGTGACATATGGTAAAAGTCAGAGCTAAATTTTGTACTGCTTTCTGACTCACTATTTATAGGCGATCCTAATCTTTCCAAGCCTTCAAAATTTTGTTGCCTTTGCGAATATCTTAGTTTTATAGAAATAATTTTGGCAATTCATAAAATTTTTGTTTTGCGCTCATTTTAATTAAATTTACCCAAGCCAGTTTTATGATTTCAACAGATTATTGATTGTGTTAATTGGTTTTTTAATGACTTTTATTTCCATAAAAATTTGCGCAAACAAAAATTGAAAAATTAAGCATCTATAAATGTTAAATATTTCAAAAAATAAGTTTTGACCAATTTCTACGATGAGCCATTAACATCGATCGAGAATCCGTTTTTGATGGAAAAGATGTCCGATAAAAATTGCATCCAACTATTGCTGTATATGGCCTTAATTTGCATTATGTCTTTATAAGTCCTAAAGTTTTCCCAATTTATTGGAGATAAAATGAGAAAATGTGGTAGAACTAGAAATCTGAATTACTCAGAGATTTCCACATTGTAAACTTTTTTCTGTCTTTGCCCACTAATTTTTATTCGGTAGATGAAATAAATAAATAATTGATGTCAAATGACCTAGCGAGAACCGTTATATAAAACTTGCTCTCAAATATAAAAGTGTGCCGACTAAAATTATTTTAACACACTTTCTTACATAAGGTGGACATTAATTTATTTATGTTTTGTAAAAAAATTTTAAAAAAATTTTTTGGAATGAGGTCAATAATTGAAAAAGGAAATTTTAAAATTTAAAAAAAAATGTTCACAGCGACCTACTCTACGGTCAAAGCTTACAGAACTAATAAATTTCTACTACAATGAAAGGAAAATGCTTAATCATATAAATTCACGTGTTTCATTAGAGCGTTTTTATTAATTCAATGAAATTTTCCATAAATACAAAGACATTTTTCATTAATGCAATGAAAAGTTTCATTCCTATAAATTTTGTGTGAATGAAACGGAATTCATGGATGGAATGAAAATTTTTTTTCTAAAATTAAAGTAAATTATGTGAATATTGCAATAATGCAATAATACTACTTTGCATTCTGAAGCAGTATAGAATAAATTATCAAAAACATTTATTGAAAAACGTTATTGTACAACAAACCAATGACTTCACTACCTTAATCATTACTATTACCATTACGTACACTTATTATCGTCCAGTCATACTAATTGCGTTATTTTCTCATAAGGAAGATGATGTCGATAGGCTAGAGGCTGCGTGCAAGACTACAAAACATGAGATCATAGGTATAAATTACGGCGGCGGCAAAATTGTTTCTAGGGTATAAGTAGAGAGCGAGAGAGAGAGAGAGAGAAAGAGAGAGAGTGGCAGAAAAAACAAGTAAAAGCGTGCTAAGTTCGGCCGGGCCGAATCTTATATACCCTCCACCATGGATCGCATTTGTCGAGTTCTTTTCCCGGCATCTCTTCTTAGGCAAAACAAGTAAAAACGTGCTAAGTTCGGCCGGGCCGAATCTTATATACCCTCCACCATGGATCGCATTTGTCGAGTTCTTTCCTGGCATCTCTTCTTAGGCAAAAAAGGATATAAGAAAAGAGTTGCTCTGCTATTAAAACGATATCAAGATATGGTCCGGTTCGGACCACAATTAAATTATATGTATGTTGGAGACCTGTGTAAAATTTCAGCCAATTCGTATAAGAATTGCGTCCATTGGGGCTCACGAAGTAAAATAGAGAGAACGATTTATATGGGATCTGTATCGGGCTATAGAACGATTCAGACCATTATAAACACGTTTGTTGATGGTCATGAGAGGATCCGTCGTACAAAATTTCTGGCATATCGGATAATAATTGCGACCTCTAGGGGTCAAGAAGTCAAGATCCCAGATCGGTTTATATGGCAGCTATATCAGGTAGTATATCAGAAAGTAAAAATAAAATACGTCATGCAAAATTTCAGCCAAATCGGATAGGAATTGCGCCATCTAAAAGCTCAAGAAGTCAAATCCCCAGATCAGTTTATATGACAGCTATATCAGGTTATGGACCGATTTCAACCATACTTGGCACAGTTGTTGGATATTATAACGAAATACTTCGTGCACAATTTCATTCTGATCGGATAAGAATTGTGCACGCTAGAGGCTCAAGAAGTCAAGACCCAAGATCGGTTTATATGGCAGCTATATCAGGTTATGAACCGATTTGAACCATACTTGGCACAGTTGTTGGATATTATAACAAAACACGTCGTGCAAAATTTCATTTCAATCGGATAAGAATTGCGCACTCTAGAGGCTCAAGAAGTCAAGACCCAAGATCGGTTTATATGGCAGCTATATCAGGTTATGGACAGATTTAAACCATACTTGGCACAGTTGTTGGGTATCATAACAAAACACGTCGTGCGAAATTCCATTCCATTCGGATAAGAATTGGGCCCTCTAGAGGCTCAAGAAGTCAAGACCCCAGATCGGTTTATATGGCAGCTATATCAGGTTATGGGCCGATTTGAACCATACTTGGCACAGTTGTTGGATATCATAACAAAACACGTCGTGCACAATTTCATTCTGATCGGATAAGAATTGTGCACGCTAGAGGCTCAAGAAGTCAAGACCCAAGATCGGTTTATATGGCAGCTATATCAGGTTATGAACCGATTTGAACCATACTTGGCACAGTTGTTGGATATTATAACAAAACACGTCGTGCAAAATTTCATTTCAATCGGATAAGAATTGCGCACTCTAGAGGCTCAAGAAGTCAAGACCCAAGATCGGTTTATATGGCAGCTATATCAGGTTATGGACCGATTTGAACCATACTTGGCACAGTTGTTGGATATAATAACAAAACACGACGTGCAAAATTTCATTCTGATCGGGTAAGAATTGCGCACGCTAGAGGCTCAAGAAGTCAAGACCCCAGATCGGTTTATATGGCAGCTATATCAGGTTATGGACCGATTTGAACTATACTTGGCGCAGTTGTTGGATATCATAACAAAACACGTCATGCAAAAATTCATTCCAATCGGATAAGAATTGCGCACTCTAGAGGCTCAAGAAGTCAAGACCCAAGATCGGTTTATATGGCAGCTATATCAAAACATGGACCGATATGGCCCATTTACAATACCAACCGACCTACACTAATAAGAAGTATTTGTGCAAAATTTCAAGCGGCTAGCTTTACTCCTTCGGAAGTTAGCGTGCTTTCGACAGACAGACGGACGGACGGACGGACGGACGGACGGACGGACGGACAGACGGACGGACATGGCTAGATCGACATAAAATTTCACGACGATCAAGAATATATATACTTTATGGGGTCTCAGACGAATATTTCGAGTAGTTACAAACAGAATGACGAAAATAGTATACCCCCCATCTTATGGTGGAGGGTATAAAAATGGTTTCGAATTTTAAATGTATTTGCCATTGCTTGTACTATACAAATATTTTTAGCAGTTCGGCAAAACATTTTTAGTTTAGCTCTATTACAATTACTCATAGGTACGACCATATGTGCAGAGACTAGACCCGGTTGTACTTAAAATACCCTACACAGTGGTCTAGGGTATACAGTGGTCTAGGATATTATAACTTAGTGTATTTGTTTATTACAACCAGAAGGAAAAAACAAGTAAAAACGTGCTAAGTTCGGCCGGGCCGAATCTTATATACCCTCCACCATGGATCGCATTTGTCGAGTTCTTTCCTGGCATCTCTTCTTAGGCAAAAAAGGATATAAGAAAAGAGTTGCTCTGCTATTAAAACGATATCAAGATATGGTCCGGTTCGGACCACAATTAAATTATATGTATGTTGGAGACCTGTGTAAAATTTCAGCCAATTCGTATAAGAATTGCGTCCATTGGGGCTCACGAAGTAAAATAGAGAGAACGATTTATATGGGATCTGTATCGGGCTATAGAACGATTCAGACCATTATAAACACGTTTGTTGATGGTCATGAGAGGATCCGTCGTACAAAATTTCTGGCATATCGGATAATAATTGCGACCTCTAGGGGTCAAGAAGTCAAGATCCCAGATCGGTTTATATGGCAGCTATATCAGGTAGTATATCAGAAAGTAAAAATAAAATACGTCATGCAAAATTTCAGCCAAATCGGATAGGAATTGCGCCATCTAAAAGCTCAAGAAGTCAAATCCCCAGATCAGTTTATATGACAGCTATATCAGGTTATGGACCGATTTCAACCATACTTGGCACAGTTGTTGGATATTATAACGAAATACTTCGTGCAAAAATTCATTCAAATCGGATAAGAATTGTGCCCTCTAGAGGCTCAAGAAGTCAAGACCCAAGATCGGTTTATATGGCAGCTATATCAGGTTATGGACCGATTTAAACCATACTTGGCACAGTTGTTGGATATTATAACAAAACACGTCGTGCAAAATTTCATTTCAATCGGATAAGAATTGCGCACTCTAGAGGCTCAAGAAGTCAAGACCCAAGATCGGTTTATATGGCAGCTATATCAGGTTATGGACCGATTTGAACCATACTTGGCACAGTTGTTGGATATAATAACAAAACACGACGTGCAAAATTTCATTCTGATCGGGTAAGAATTGCGCACGCTAGAGGCTCAAGAAGTCAAGACCCCAGATCGGTTTATATGGCAGCTATATCAGGTTATGGACCGATTTGAACTATACTTGGCGCAGTTGTTGGATATCATAACAAAACACGTCATGCAAAAATTCATTCCAATCGGATAAGAATTGCGCACTCTAGAGGCTCAAGAAGTCAAGACCCAAGATCGGTTTATATGGCAGCTATATCAAAACATGGACCGATATGGCCCATTTACAATACCAACCGACCTACACTAATAAGAAGTATTTGTGCAAAATTTCAAGCGGCTAGCTTTACTCCTTCGGAAGTTAGCGTGCTTTCGACAGACAGACGGACGGACGGACGGACGGACGGACGGACGGACGGACAGACGGACGGACATGGCTAGATCGACATAAAATTTCACGACGATCAAGAATATATATACTTTATGGGGTCTCAGACGAATATTTCGAGTAGTTACAAACAGAATGACGAAATTAGTATACCCCCCATCTTATGGTGGAGGGTATAAAAAGGATATAAGAAAAGATTTGCTCTGCTATTAGAGCGATATTAAGAAATGGTCCGGTTTGGACCACAATTAAATTATATTTATGTTGGAGACCTGTGTAAAATGTCAGCCAATTCGAATAAGAATTGCGCTCTTTGTGGGCTCAAGAAGTAAAATAGAGAGATCGATTTATATGGGAGACCAATTCAGACCATAATAAACGCGTATGTTAATGGTCATGAGAGAATACGACGTACAAAATTTCAGGTAAATCGGATAATAATTGCGATCTCTAGAGGCTCAAGAAGTCAAGATCCCAGATCGGTTTATATGGCAGCTAAATCAGGTTGTGAACCGACTTGTATTTTATTTGACATAGTTGTTAAAATTTGCGAAATTTCAGCCAAATCGGATAGGAATTGCGCCATCTAAAAGCTCAAGAAGTCAAGTCCCCAGATCTGTTTATATGACAGCTATACCAGGTTATGAACCGATGTGAACCATATTTGGCACAGTTGTTGGATATCATAACAAAATACTACGTGCCAAAATTCATTTAAATTGGATAAGAATTGCGCCCTTTAGAGGCTCAAGAAGTCAAGACCCAAGATCGGTCTATATGACAGCTATATAAGGTTATGGACCGATTTGAACCATACCTGGCACAGTTGTTGGATATTATAACAAAACACGTCGTGCAAAATTTCATTCCAAGCGGATAAGAATTGCGCACTCTAGAGGCTCAAGAAGTCAAGACCCAAGATCGGTTTATATGGTAGCTGTATCAGGTTATTGACCGATTTGAACCATACTTAGCACAGTTATTGGATATCATGGCAAAACACGTCGTGCAAAATTTCATTCCAATCGGATAAGGATTGCGCATTCTAGAGGCTCAAGAAGTCAAGACCCAAGATCGGTTTATATGGCAGCTATATCAGGTTATAAACTGATTTAAACCATACTTGGCACAGTTGTTGGATATCATAACAAAACACATCGTGCAAAATTTCATTCCAATCGGTTAAGAATTGCGCACTCTAGAGGCTCAAGAAGTCAAGACCCAAGATCGGTTTATATGGCAGCTATATCAAAACATGGACCGATATGGCCCATTTACAATACCAACCGACCTACACTATACTTTATGGGGTCTCAGACGAATATTTCGAGTAGTTACAATCAGAATGACGAAATTAGTATACCCCCCATCTTATGGTGGAGGGTATAAAAACGAGAGCATTTAGTAAACGAACGATCACAAACAGCGCGAACAGAACTAAGAAAATATATTATTATTAAACAAGTAAAAGCGTGCTAAGTTCGGCCGGGCCGAATCTTATATACCCTCCACCATGGATCGCATTTGTCGAGTTCTTAACCCGGCATCTCTTCTTAGGCAAAAAAGGATATAAGAAACATGTAAAAGCGTGCTAAGTTCGGCCGGGCCGAATTTTAAATACCCTCCACCATGGATCGCATTTGCCGAGTTCTTCTCCCGGAATCTCTTCTTAGGCAAAAAAGGATATAAGAAAAGATTTGCTCTGTCATTATTATATTATTACATGTTGGAGACCTGTGTAAAATGTCAGCCAATTCGAATAAGAATTGCCCCTTTTGGGGGCTCAAGAAGTAAAATAGAGAGATCGATTTATATGGGAGCTGTATCGGGCTATAGACCGATTCAGACCATAATAAACGCGTATGTTGATGGTCATGAGAGAAACCGTCGCACAAAATTTCATTCCAATCGGACAAGAATTGCACACTCTAGAGGCTCAAGAAGTCAAGACCCAAGATCGGTTTATATGACAGCTATATCAGGTTATGGTCCGATTTGAACCATACTTTGTAAAGTTGTTGGATATTATAACAAAACACGTCGTGCCAAAATTCATTCCAATCGGATAAGAATTGCGCACTCTAGAGGCTCACGAAGTCAAGACCCAAGATCGGTTCATATGGCAGCTATAGCAGGTTATGGACCGATTTGAACCATACATGGCACATTTATTGGATATCATAACAAACTACGTGGTGCAAATTTCATTTCAATTGGATAAGAATTGCGCACTCTAGAGGCTCAAGAAGTCTAGACCCAAGATCGGTTGATATGGCAGCTATATCAGGTTATGTACCGATTTTAACTATACTTGGCAAAGTTGTTGGATATCATAACAAAACACGTCGTGCAAAATTTCATTCCAATCGGATAAGAATTGCGCAATCTAGAGGCTGAAGAAATCAAGACCCAAGATCGGTTTGTATGGCAGCTATATCAAAACGTGAACCGATATGGCCCATTTACAATACCAACCGACCTACACTAATAAGAAGTATTTGTGCAAAATTTCAAGCGGCTAGCTTGCTAGGATTGCCCAAAAAGTAATTGTCGGTAATATAGTAGTAATATAGTCGGCGGTGACAATTTTTTTCAACGGCTTGTGACTCTGTAATTGCATTCTTTCTTCTGTCGGTTATCAGCTGTTACTTTTAGCTTGCTTTAGAAAAAAAGTGCGCAAAATTTTGTTTATATTTGTTTGTTTGGCGTCAATTTTATTATGGGTACCACATGAATTGAAAGAAATTCATTTAACAAACCGAATCAACGCTTGTGATATGCACCTTAAACGCAATGAATTCGATCCGTTTTTAAAACGAATCATAACTTGAGATGAAAAATGGATTGTTTACAGCAACGTTAGTCGAAAACGATCATGGTCCAAGCATGGTTAACCAGCTCAAACCACTTCAAAGGGTGATATCCACCAAAAGAAGGTTATGCTGTCTGTTTGGTGGGATTGGAAGGGTGTGGTATATTTTGAGCTGCTTCCAAGGAACCAAACGATTAATTCGGATGTTTACTGTCAACAATTGGATAAATTGAATACAGCCATCGAGGAGAAGCGACCAGAATTGGTCAATCGTAAAGGTGTCATATTCCACCAGGACAACGCTAGACCGCACACATCTTTGGTCACTCGCCAAAAACTGAGTGAGCTTGGCTGGGAACTTTTGATACATCCACCAAATAGCCCTGACCTTGCACCATCAGACTACCATTTATTTCGATCTTTCCAGAACTCCTTAAATGGTAAAACTTTCGGCAATGATGAGGCTATAAAATCGCCTTGGTTCAGTTTTTTGCAGATAAAGGCCAGTTCTATGAGCGCGGAATACTAAATTTGCCAGGAAGATGGCAAAAGGTTATCGAACAAAATGGCAATAATATATTTGATTAAAGTTCATTCTAAGTTTTATTAAAAATGCATTTACTTTCCTTTAAAAAATCCGCAATTACTTTTAAGGCAACCCAAAATATTATGTTCGTCAGATTTTGGGTAATTTGCAATAATGTTGTCATTTGCCAACCGTAGTTATTACAGTTTGAACATATTTGCTCAATATTTGATAAGGACTGTTTAATAACCCATCTGAAAACATCCGCCTGCTCCATCAAGGTTAGGATAGGGTAAAGTGGCAGTCTGCCATCAGACGCACTAGGACGTTTTCGTCTATTGTGATACCACAGGTACAGAAGAAGGAAGATCTTACCGTTGAACAATCCAGATTGCTTCGAAAAGCCCAATGACTTGCGAATGTTCATATTTGCTAAATCTGACAAGTTCTCAAAGAAATGGGAACCTAAAGTTGAACTCTTTGTTACTGCTAGTGCGGGACACACACAGAGGGTGTTCTCTAGTCTCTTCTCCTTCTATGTCCTCACTGCTTCCGCAAAAGTCGTTGCTGGCAACCTTCAGTCTGTCAGCATGTTTACGATTAAACAGTGACCTGTCATGAATGACACAATGACTGGGACATCTGTTCTAGCCAATGACAGGAAAGCAGTAGACCTCTTCAAGTCTAGATTAGGTCACATAGTTTGGAATGCTCACATCCCCCTCTTTGTGACCATCTATCATTCGTTTTCCTTCGGGCCTGGTTAAGAAAACTTAGCTTACATTTTGTAAGGGGCATACCCACAGATTCCAGTATCCCTGGAATGTGTAGGGCAATTCCTAGTGTCGCAAGTTCGTCCGCTTTATAGTCTCCTGGGATATCTCTGTGTTCAGAAATACGTTCTCCAGGTATTTAATGGCTGCCTGGCTGTCTGAGAAGATATTCATGCCAATCGTCGTAATGACATTATATCTAAGCCATTCCACCATTTCTAGATCTTTAGAGTACACCCCAAAGCCCACCTGGTCGTTTAGTTTGGAACCATCTTCTGTTACCAGGGATATCGTAGTTCCCATCGGTTCTATCAGGAATAGTGGTACAGAACTTTTTAACAAACAAGCCATCCTTTGGATCCGGTTAAGTATATTGCAGTAGGTGGACTTTTGAAGCGCCGTGCACCAGACCACAACACCCAAGGAGACAAGTTCCACTGTAGGCAAATTTTATCTCCTGCTGAAAACAACTACTTCTGTCTTGGACGGATTTATATCTAGACCACTTTCGGTAGCCCACATTGCTGTTGCACGTAGAGTTTCCCGAAGTATATATATATCAAGATAATGACCCCAAACATTCTGCTTTAAATACCAAGATGTGGATGCTGTATAACTGCCCCAAAGTCAATAAAACTCCTCCTCAAAGTCCCGACTTGAACCCAATTGAACATCTTTGGGAACATCTCGAACGCAAATTGAGAACGCGCAATTTTTCGAGCAAGAGTCAAATGCAACAGGTGATAATGGAGGAATGGACTAATATAGACCAAAATATAACCGCTAAATTAGTCCAATCGATGTCAAACCGTTTAAAAGAAGTTATAAGACGCGGTGGTCGAATAACAAAGTATTAATTTTTTTAAATTATGTTATTTATTTTTTTGTTTTTTGCAATGATGAATACTTTTTTTGTTTAATTTTTTGTGTTCAGCTGTAAAATGGCCCTTTTTGTTCCAATAAATACTATTTTTTTCTTTAAAAACAATGAAATTGTGTACATATATATCACACAAGCACTACTGCATCATTAGTTTAATATGTTTTTATTCCAATTGTCTTTTGTAGACTTATTAAAAAAAAAACATTGAATGATGAATACTTTTTTTGACCGCTGTATATCAGAGTGCTGTTAAACTTTCCCCTAACCACAATTGCCACGTCAGCAGCGTACGCGACCACTTGTACGCCTTTTCTATATTTCAAAGTAGAGGAGACAGTACACCTCCTTAAGGTGTTCCTCTGTATACAATCTTTTTAGATCCACAGATCCCAAGCCTGCCGTAATGTATCTTTTAGTAAGTTGTTGATAAACTTTCTTATCAACCATTGATGGTTTTATATTACTGAAAGCACTTAATGGTTTTACATTATTGCAAGCACTTTCAATGTCAAGAAATGCTACCATTGTATATTCCTTGACAGCGGGAGAACCCTCTGTGTAGCCGACTAGGTCGTGAAGGGCAGTTTCAGTTGATTTGCCTTTACTACAGGGTGGCTGATGAATATTGCTACAATGATGAATATTGCTACATTTTTTTTTCGGTGTATGGAATACATTTTTCTTTTATTCATGTTAAATTAAATTATTAAATTAATTATTAAATTATTATTAATTAAATTAATTAATTAATTAATTAAATTAATTATTAAATTATTATTATTAAATAGAAAAAAAGTTATTACATTTTTTTTTGGTAGCGGCTTTCATCAGCCACCCTGTATATGCATGCTGCTGCCGCGACAGGCGATCTCCAGAGATCTTTGGCCTAAGATATGTTTCTATCAACCTCTCAAGGGTCTTCAGCATAAAGGATGACAGACTAAAAAAAAATTTTCGACCTATTTTTCGCCTTCGTATGGTAGGATTTTCCTGCTTTCGGAATGAAAATGACCTTCGTGTGACTCCATCCCACAGGTATAAATGTCATTCAGATGCAAGAAGAGTATATCTCCCTATGCCAGGGAACCAGTCTATCAGACAGATCTTGAAATTCAGCCGGTGGTCATTAGGGCATGACGACTTAAAGAAGTCGAAACTTCTTATCGCCCAATTGATTTTCAGCTCATGCATACCAGTGACAACCTCTTCTGGCGCCATGTTGTCCGTTGGAGAATTTCCCGGGAGATGTGTATCAGCTAGTAGTTCTAGTGTTTCCTCACTAGACATTGTCCATACATTCTCTGACTTCTGAATATTCCCCACCGGAATAGGTCTCGAGGAAATTTATATCTTCCTTAGCCTAGAGTCCTCAGATGTATCCCCTTGAAGCTGCGGAGTCATCAAAGTTGGTTTAAAATTATATGTAGCTCCCACTTTGTACCTATGGGGTAGGTGCAGGGTATTATACAATCGGCACCGCCCGACCTTTGCCTTCCTTTACTGGCTTTTGTATATGACGGTTTGGCTGGTCACGGGTTTTAACTAATTTTTCATTAATCTGCCAAAGGTGAGAAATGCGGGCTGTTTAACTATACGAATGAATATCATTGTAATGAAAGGTTGATAACAATTGTAATCTGTTTGGGGCTAATCGCACTGATGATGAAGCTTTGGTCAGCAAATCCAAATCTCCGTAATTAATTTTTATTATACCCTCCACCATAGGATGGGGGGTATACTAATTTCGTCATTCTGTTTGTAACTACTCGAAATATTCGTCTGAGACCCCATAAAGTATATATATTCTTGATCGTTGCGAAATTTTATGTCGATCTAGCCATGTCCGTCCGTCTGTCCGTCCGTCCGTCCGTCTGTCTGTCGAAAGCACGCTAACTTCCGAAGGAGTAGAGTTAGCCGCTTGAAATTTTGCACAAATACTTCTTATTAGTGTAGGTCGGTTGGTATTGTAAATGGGCCATATCGGTCCATGTTTTGATATAGCTGCCATATAAACCGATCTTGGGTCTTGACTTCTTGAACCTCTAGAAGGCGCAAATCTTATCCGATTGGATTGAAATTTTGCACGACGTATTTTGTTATGATATCCAACAATTGTGCCAAGTATGGTTCAAATCGGTTTATAACCTGATATAGCTGCCATATAAACCGATCTTGGGTCTTGACTTCTTGAGCCTCTAGAAGCAATTCTTATCCGATTGGAATAAAATTTTGCACGACGTATTTTATTATGATGTCCAATAAGTGTGCCAAGTATGGTTCAAATCGGTCCATAACCTGATGTAGCTGCAATATAAACCGATCTGGGGTCTTGACTACTTGTGCCTCTAGAGTGCGCAATTCTTATCCGATTTGAATGAAATTTTGCACGATGTGTTTTGTTATGATATCCAACAACTGTACCAAGTATGGTTCAAATCGGTTCATAACCTGATATAGCTGCCATATAAACCGATCTAGGGTATTGACTTCTTGAGCCTCTAAAGGGCGCAATTATCATCTGATTTAACTAAAATTTTGCACGTAGTGTTTTGGTATTACTTTCAACAACTGTGCTAAGTATGATTCAAATCGGTTCATAATCTGGTATAGCTGTCATATAAACCGATCTTGGATCTTGACATCTTGAGCCAAGTGATGGCGCAATTCTCATCCGATTTGGCTGAAATTTTGCATGAGGTGTTTTGTTATGACTTCCAATAACTGTGCTAAGTATGGCGTAAATCGATATAGAACCTGATATAGCTGCCATATAAACCGATCTGGGATCTTGATTTCTCGAACCTCTAGAGGGCGCAATTCTCATCCGATTTGGCTGAAATTTTGTACAAGGGCTTCTCTCATGACCTTCAACATACGTGTCTAGTATGGTCTGAATCGATCAATAGCTTGATACAGCTCTTTTATAAACCTATCTCCCGATTTTGCTTCTTGAGCCCCTACTAGGCGCAATTCTTATCCGAATGAACTGAAATTTTACACAATGACTTCTGCAATGTCAATCAGCATTTAATTACGGTCCGAATCGGACTATAACTTGATATAACTCCAATAGGATAACAGTTCTTATTCAATATTCTATGTTTGTCTAAAAAGAGATACCGCACATAGAACTCGACAAGTGCGATCAATGGTGGAGGGTATATGAGATTCGGCCCGGCCGAACTTAGCACGCTCTTACTTGTTTTCTTTTTAAATAGAAGCAAAATCAAGGCCTATGGGTTTCAGCTTTGCAAGGAAATGCAACAACGAAAGAAAATAAATTAATAATTAATTGAAAAACTAAACAAATTATTTTATTTTCAAACATTTAAAGGAATATCATATTCTTAAAACAAAAACTAAACTAATGATCGAAGTCTTTTTCCGGTTTGTTGTATACACTGATTTGTGGTAAATGAAAGTTTAGACTTCTTAAGATTTAAATCATATAGGCAGTACACCGTCCCAAAAGACAATTAACTCAAAAATTAAAAAAAAAACGTGCCAGGCGAAACGTGTTGAAATAAACTCATGTTAATTGCCATAAAACTTTGTCGTAATACGTCTGGCTGCCTGGTATCAGGCGCATACTAAGCACCATGGAAATACAAAAAGGATATGAATTAAAAGAGTTCTAACACTGCTACCGTCACGCTTTCGAACTTAAACTACTGATAATATCATTAGCAACACTTTTAGTTATTCCAAACGAACATGACCAACACTGCCGCCGCCGCATCCACCAACATGTGTTGTGCAGAAATTTGCGTAGGACTATCCCAGCATAAAATCTCAGTGCTTAATAGCCTAGTTGTTTAACCAGCGCAATATTTAATAACAATTTATTTCATCTTTGTTTGTCTTTAATTTTAATTAAAAAAAAATACTTGTTCTATTTTTTGTAAAGGAAAAACGAGACCACTACCTCATGTTTTCGTTTAGTATGAAATGCACTTTCAAAAGTAATTTTTTCAATTCGTTTGAATCAGAAATATATGCAAGCAGCTTGACTTAAAAAACAAAACAAAAATTAGCCAGATCGGTTCAGATTTGGATATATAAACCGATTTCCCGATATGACTTCATGATTCCCCGGAAGCCACATTTTTTGCCCTATTGGCTAAAACTTTGCATGTAATGTTCTGTTATGACTTCAAATAACTGTGGCAAGTACTGTCCATTACCTTATATAGCTCCCATATAAACCGATCTCTCGATATGACATCTTAAGTTCCTGGAAGCCGCAATGTTTGTCCAATTCGGCTTCAATTTTGCCCATAGTGATCAGTTATGACTTCCATGAACTATACGAAGTAAAGTCCATGTCGGCCTACGACCTGATATAGGTCCCATATAAATCGATTTCCCGATTGACTTCTTGAGCCTTTACAAGCCGCAATTTATGTCCAATTTCGCTGACATTTTGCATCTGATATTCCGTTATGACTGTCACAACTGTGCCAAGTACGGTTCAAATCAGTCTATAACCTGATATAGCTCCCATATAAACCGGTCTCTTGATTATCCTTGTTCGGTTCCTAGAAGCTGTAATTTTGCTGGTTTGGTTTGTAGAATAAAATTATGCCAATTTAACTAATTTTTATACCCTCCACCATAGGATGGGGGTATACTAATTTCGTCATTCTGTTTGTAACACATCGAAATATGCGTCTAAGACCCCATAAACTATATAAAGGGTGATTTTTTTGAGGTTAGGATTTTCATGCATTAGTATTTGACAGATCACGTGGGATTTCAGACATGGTGTCAAAGAGAAAGATGCTCAGTATGCTTTGACATTTCATCATGAATAGACTTACTAACGAGCAACGCTTGCAAATCATTGAATTTTATTACCAAAATCAGTGTTCGGTTCGAAATGTGTTCATTCACCGTTCAGCGATGAGGCTCATTTCTGGTTGAATGGCTACGTAAATAAGCAAAATTGCCGCATTTGGAGTGAAGAGCAACCAGAAGCCGTTCAAGAACTGCCCATGCATCCCGAAAAATGCACTGTTTGGTGTGGTTTGTACGCTGGTGGAATCATTGGACCGTATTTTTTCAAAGATGCTGTTGGACGCAACGTTACGGTGAATGAACACATTTCGAACCGAACACTGATTTTGGTAATAAAATTCAATGATTTGCAAGCGTTGCTCGTTAGTAAGTCTATTCATGATGAAATGTCAAAGCATACTGAGCATCTTTCTCTTTGACACCATGTCTGAAATCCCACGTGATCTGTCAAATACTAATGCATGAAAATCCTAACCTCAAAAAAATCACCCTTTATATTCTTGATCGTCGTGATATTTTAAGTCGAACTAGCCATGTCCGTCCGTCTGTCCGACCATCCGTCCGTCCGTCTGTCTGTTTATTATTATTCGTTTCTTTATTTTGCAATTATCATTTTAATCCATAATTTCATACAAAATTAATAATGTTTGGTTTATATATATAAATATTTACAGTTCATTTGAAATTAATTAATTTTGCAAACAAGAAACAAGCAAGTTACTTTGACAATGGTTTTGAAAAAACCGTCAGTCGTAAAATAGAAGTTAATATCATGTTCTCGTAAAATTATATTCATTTATTAAGAATTCTCTGTACTTTGAACCAGATTTTAAATATGTGACAAGTTTTCTCCAGTGGTTTACATTACTGCCGTTTAAAATGTTTATTGTATCTTCTTCAGTTAATATTGGTGTTTGAAAGATTCGTATTCTGAACTCTCTCATAACTGGACAAACTCCCAAGAAATGGCGTATAGTTTCCTCTTCATTCAGATTACAAAGGGAACAATTTTTCATTTCATTCTCCGCGTAAAAATTCGTTGCATTCAAATGGACTAATCCGCATCGCGCCTTAAATATCCAAGATATTTCCTCGCTGGAAAAAGAATCAGTAAAGTAAAATTCTCCTCTAGTGTGATCTAAGAATTTATATATTCTTGACATGCTTTGTGATTTTTTCCTCAGATTTTCATTTATTAATTGTATTTTTTTATTATAAACAATATGTGAATTAAAAATTTTCCATTCATGTTCCTGGGAAGTATTTGGCCATTGGACGTTCAAATTTTCCGCTAGTGCTTTGACCTCCGTTACCCAGAATACTTCTTCCTGCAACAGCAATTTTGTTAGTATTTTTGGCAATCGATTTTCATGGTACTTGTACATTATTTGGTAAATGTAATGTAGATGAAGATTTATTGTGTATAAATGGCAATTTTCGACAGATGTCTCCAGCATCAACGCGTAATTCGGGGTGAAATTTGGTATTTTAAGTATTTTCTTCAGAAAGTAGCGTTGCAAATTATCAACTTCCTCAAAGTGAGAAAAGCCCCATACCTGAGCCGCATATGTCTGAATTGATCGAACGACAGCTTGATATACGTCCCACTTCTTTCCTATCTTTATTTCTCTCTTTCGAAGTAAGCAATCCCACGTTGCATTTATAGCTGTTTTTGACTCATCTGTTCGCTTTTCTATATGTTTTGTAAATTTTAGTTTCGGCGTAAATGTTACTCCTAAATACTTATACTCATTTACTACTTTTATCGGCTGCCCTCCGTATGTCCATTTTTCGTTGTGGCTCTGACGTCCTCCATTTCTAAATATCAACATTTCTGATTTGTCCATGTTTACTTTAAGGTTCCAGGTATTGCAGTACATTTCTAATTTGGAAATCATGCTCTGCATTGTTGATATATCATCGGCAAGTATTACTATATCGTCCGCGTATAACAGAAGTCTTATGTTTAGATGTTGAATATAAATTCCTCCTTCAAGATATTCATGCAAATCATTAATGTACAGTGAGAAAAGTATCGGTGATAGTAGACATCCCTGCTTAACTCCTGAATTAGTTTCAAAATAATCTGATAATTCTTCTCCCGTCCAGACTGCGTATTGTGTGTTGTTGTATATACTTTGGACTAATGTTATAAATTTGTTTGATACGCCCATCTGTGAAAGTTTATATAGTAGAGACTTTCTGAAAACATTATCAAATGCCGCCTTAAAATCTACGAAAAATGCATATATCTTCTTCTTTTCTTTTAATTTTAGGCTTACAATAGATGCCAGATTATATATGTTATCTACCGTCGAGTAGCCTTTTCTGAATCCAGCCTGGTATTCTGTTAAAATTTGGTGGTATTCCACCCACTTGCAAAGTCGTTCATTTAGAATACCCATCATTATTTTCGCTAAACAATTCATAAACGCAATTCCTCGATAATTTGTTGGTTGGTACAAGTCACCTTTTTTGTGAATTGGAAATATTACCGTTCTTATAAAAGTATTATCAATTATTCCAGTATCAAAGATTGTGCTATATCTTTTCAATATTTGTTTATGGAAATCATCTGAGGCATATACGATATGCTCATATGGGATACGATCCTCTCCCGGAGCTTTGTTCATCTTTAAGTTTTTCAAAACATATTTGAGCTCATCCATGCTTATTTCTCTATCTAGTATAGCATCGGTGTTCCAGTTGGGCGCATAACTCATTTCTAACGAACTGTGTGATGGGTTCAATAAATTTTCAAAGTGTATTTTGAAATTATCTGCTGATAACACGCTACTTATTTGGAATTTATGATTTCTAATTTCTTTAACTGCCTTCCACCATTCCTTGGGATTCGTTACATTATTTACAGTGTACATCAGTTTTTCATTATAACTCTGTTTACTTGATCTGCAATTATCTTTATATTGTTTTAGCGAGTTTAAGTATTTTAGTTTTGCATCTGAAGTGTCTGTTGTTTTAAACATTTTTAGCAATTTAAACATTTTTTCTCTTGCTGTATGACACTTCAAATTGTACCACGGTTGTTTTGGTGTAAACTCAACATTTCTAATCATCTTCATCTTGGCTGACTCTTTTATAACATTACCAAGGTCATCTAATGTTGGTTCATTATCTTCGTTTAGAGCTTTATGCAAATTTGTTTGAAGATTTTTATGATATCGGTTTATGTTGCTATTTTTCCATGAGAGTTTTGGTAATAAATTAAGATTTTTATTTACTTTATTGTAAGTCTGTATTGAGATGTTTAGTTTTATTGGCAAGTGATCCGACCATGTTTTGTCTTCTACAATGAACTCATTTACAAGACTTAGAATTTCTTGAGACACTGCACAAATGTCATTTACAGATTTACCAATAGAATTAATGAAAGTAAGAGATCCTTCTTCATCGCCACATGTTCTCCCATTTAAAATTAATAAATTATTATTTGTGCATAATTCGACGAGTTGTTTGCCTTTTCTATCCACCTTTTTGTCGTTCGATTTTCGTATTTCAGTTCCTGCCGTAAATAATTGATCATAAATTTCATTTACATCTTGTGTTAACTCTCCTATCCTGGCGTTAAGATCTCCAATAAGAATCGGTCTTATAAGATCTGTTTCTTCAAATAATTTGAGGATATTGGTATATGCATTTGTCCACTGCGCAGGTCTCCAGTACTGAGGGATAATATTAAAAATTTGTTCTTTCTGGGTGTAGAATTCATAATATTCTGTACTTCCATGATTAAATTTTTTATATTTAACACCCATATGTGCAACGGTTTTATTTATTCCAATAATTTGGCCAAATTTAGCTCGCCCAAAATTAAAATCTCTGGTGGCAGGTACAAAATGCAACTCAAACCCTGGGAAGTACTTTTTTATATTTTGAACTTTATTTTCTGTTATATGTGTTTCTGTTAGTGCAATGACATCGTGTTTGCAAACATAGTTGAAAAAAGATGGATACATGTACTTATTTTCTATTCCGTTTACATTATATGCTATTATTGAAAGTTTTTGTGATGATATATTATTTACTTTCATTAGTTTTTTGAATTCAATTCGGTTAGCAGAGTTTCATAGTCAGTATCAAACTGTTCCATGCAATCTCCATATAGCTTTAAAAGTTCATGTTTTGCATCGTTTTTTCCGGCCATTAATTTATGTTCTCTATCCCAATGAAACCAGGTATCTTTAATTTTAAGTTTGTTCTCCTGCACAATGATTCGATGCTGTTTGCTAATTGCCATTATTTTATATTTTAGAAGTAGTGAAGCTTTCTTAATTTGTCGCTTTGTTGGTATAAGATCGCGTTCTATGTATATGTTCGAGCCAATCAATTTTCTGACGTTTCGGAACACATCATCTACCCCCTGGTGGCTGTTGAACTCAACTACCACGTTCATTTTCCCATTTCTTTCAAATATTTTGCGAGCATATTTTATCACAGGGCTAATTTGCAACTTATTTGTGAATAAATTATTAATTTCCGCTGCCGGTTCGTTGGACGCATTTAAACCCCTAATTAAAACTTTGTTGCTTCTTATTTGCTCTTGCATCCAAATCATGTCTTTTTTGGTTTCTTCACATTCTCGTTTTACTTTAATTAACTCAGTTTTTAACTGCTGGTTTTCCAATCTTAAGTGATTTAATTCTGAATTTATTGCTCCTATTTCCATTTTGACCTCCGCTATGTCTGCTTTTGTCGACAGTGTTTTTAGCTTCTCATCCAAATTTGAATTTATTGTATTAGTTATTACTTTTATAAGTTCTAATTGAGAAAGACCACTTGAAGCTACAGGTGTATCGCTCAAATTTCCTGGTGATACTTCCAATCGGTTGCGTTTCGACGACTGACCTGTAATTGTTTGCTGGGTAGCAGCTGCTGGTGTATGTGGTGGAGTACGTTGCATTTTTTCAAATTATGTACAATGTAACGGATTTTAAATTGTCAATTGGCAACGCTGTTTAAATTTATCGATAATTTTTTCGGACTATTATCGGTTTTAATCGTTATTTTGTCAGCACTATGTATGAAGGACAAGGCCAGCTGATGTTATTATTTTTTATTTTGTGGTATTAGTGTAAGCAGTAACTTTCCAGATTAAAGAATAATTTTTTATTTTACCCTTGGAGAAATTTTACTTTTACTGACTCACCCAGCGTAGCAGAAATGTTGTCCCCATCAACAGTGGTATTTTTGGTGCCAGTCTTTGCTTTAAAGTCGCTTGCAGGTTGCAGAAAGGCTTAGTTCTTTATAAATTTGGCAGTTTAACTGGAGCGTTCCAAAGATACGTCTGTCTGGTTTGTTCGTCTCGTGAGTCCGTCTGTCTGTTAAAAGCACGCTAACTTTTGAAGGAGTAAAGCTAGCCGCTTGAAATTTTGCACAAATGCTTCTTATCGGTGTAGGTCGGTTGGGATTGTAAATGGGCCTAATCGGTCCTGGTTTGGAAATAGCTGCCATATAAACCGATCTTGGGTCTTGACATCTTGTGCTTTTAAAAGGCGCAATTCTTATCCGATTGGGCTGTAATTTAGCATGAGGTGTTTTATTATGACATCCAACAACTGTGCTGAGTATGGTCAAAATCGGTTCATAACCTGATATGGCTGGCATATAAACCGATCTTGGGTATTGACTTCTTGAGGTTTAAGAAGGCGCAATTCTTATCCGATTTGGGTGTAATTATGCACGTGGTGTTTTGGTATCACTTCCAACATTTGTGGGGAAGTATGGTGCAAATCGGTCCATGACCTGGTATAGGTGCCATTTAAACCGATCTTGGATCTTTACTTCTTGAGCCACTAGAGGGCGCAATTGTCATCCGATTTGGCAAAAATTTTGCGTGAGTTGTTTTGATATGACTTTCAACAAGTAAAAGCGTGCTAAGTTCGGCCGGGCCGAATCTTATATACCCTCCCCCATGGATCGCATTTGTCGAGTTCTTTTCCCGGCATCTCTTCTTAGGCAAAAAAGGATATAAGAAAAGATTTGCTCTGCTATTAGAGCGATTTCAAGATATGGTCCGGTTTGGACCACAATTAAATTATATGTTGGAGACCTGTGTAAAATGTCAGCCAATTCGAATAAGAATTGCGCCCTTTGTGAGCTCAAGAAGTAAAATAGAGAGATCGATTTATATGGGAGCTGTATCGGGCTATATACCGATTCAGACCATAATAAACACGTATGTTAATGGTCATGAGAGAATCCGTCGTACAAAATTTCAGGCAAATCGGATAATAATTGCGCCCTCTAGAGGCTCAAGAAATCAAGACCCAAGATCGGTTTATATGACAGCTATATCAGGTTATGGACCGATTTGAACCATACTTGGCACAGTTGTTGGATATCGTAACAAAACACGTCGTGCAAAATTTCATTCCAATCGGATAAGAATTGCGCACTCTAGAGGCTCAAGAAATCAAGACCCAAGATCGGTTTATATGGCAGCTGTATCAGGTTATGGACCGATTTGAACCATACTTGACACAGTTGTTGGATGTCATAACAAAACACGTCATGCAAAATTTCATTCCAATCGGATAAGAATTGAGCACTCTAGAGGCTCAAGAAGTCAAGACCCAAGATCGGTTTATATGGCAGCTATATCAGGTTATGAACCGATTTGAACCATACTTGGCACAGTTGTTGGATATCGTAACAAAACACGTCGTGCAAAATTTCATTCCAATTGGATAAGAATTGCGCACTCTAGAGGCTCAAGAAGTCAAGACCCAAGATCGGTTTATATGGCAGCTGTATCAGGTTATGGGCCGATTTGAACCATACTTGGCACAGTTGTTGGATGTCATAACAAAACACGTCGTGCAAAATTTCATCCCAATCGGATAAGAATTGCGCACTCTAGAGGCTCAAGAAGTCAAGACCCAAGATCGGTTTATATGGCAGCTGTATCAGGTTATGGACCGATTTGAACCATACTTGGCACAGTTGTTGGATGTCATAACAAAACACGTCGTGCAAATTTCATTCCAATCGGATAAGAATTGCGCACTCTAGAGGCTCAAGAAGTCAAGACCCAAGATCGGTTTATATGGCAGCTATATCAAAACATGGACCGATATGGCCCATTTACAATACCAACCGACCTACACTAATAAGAAGTATTTGTGCAAAAATTCAAGCGGCTACCTTTACTCCTTCGGAAGTTAGCGTGCTTTCGACAGACAGACGGACGGACGGACGGACGGACGGACAGACGGACGGACGGACGGACAGACGGACGGACATGGCTAGATCGACATAAAATTTCACGACGATCAAGAATATATATACTTTATGGGGTCTCAGACGAATATTTCGAGTAGTTACAAACAGAATGACGAAATTAGTATACCCCCCATCTTATGGTGGAGGGTATAAAAATTGTGATGAATATGGAGCCAATCGGTACATAACCTGATATAGCTGCCATATAAACCGCACTGGAATCTTGACTTTTTGAGCCTCTAGAGAGAGCAATTCTCATCCGATTTGGTACAAATTGTGTACAACGGCTTCTCCCATGGCCTTCAATATACCTTTGCAATATAGTCTGAATCGATCTATAGCTTGATACAGCTCCCATATAAACCGATCTCTCGATTTTGCTTCTTGAGCCCCTACAAGGCGCAATTCTTATCCGAATGGACTGAAATATTACATGTTCAGCATTCAATTCATTTGTGGTCCGAATCAGACTATAACTTGATAAAGCTCCAATAGCATAAAAGACCTTATTCATTATTCTTTGTTTGCCTAAAAAGAGATACTGCGCAAAGAACTTGTTTTTATACCCTCCACCTTAAGATGGGGGGTATACTAATTTCGTCATTCTGATTGTAACTACTCGAAATATTCGTCTGAGACCCCATAAAGTATATATATTCTTGATCGTCGTGACATTTTATGTCGATCTAGCCATGTCCGTCCGCCTGTCCGTCCGTCCGCCGTCCGTCTGTCTGTCGAAAGCACGCTAACTTCCGAAGGAGTAAAGCTAGCCGCTTGAAATTTTGCACAAATACTTCTTATTAGTGTAGGTCGGTTTGTATTGTAAATGGGCCATATCGGTCCATGTTTTGATAAAGCTGCCATATAAACCGATCTTGGGTCTTGACTTCTTGAGCCTCTAGAGTGCGCAATTCTTATCCGATTGGGATGAAATTTTGCACGACGTGTTTCGTTATTATATCCAACAACTCTGCCAAGTATGGTTCAAATCGGTTCATAACCTGATATAGCTGCCATATAAACCGATCTTGGGTCTTGACTTCTTGAGCCTCTAGAGTGCGCAATTCTTATCCGATTGGAAGGAAACTTTGCACGACGTGTTTTGTTATGTTATCCAACAACTGTGCCAAGTATTGTTCAAATCGGTCCATAACCTGATATAGCTGCCATATAAACCGATCTTGGGTTTTGACTTCTTGAGCCTCTTGAGGGCGCAATTCTTATCCAATTTGAATGAATTTTGGCACGTAGTATTTTGTTATGATATCCAACAACTGTGCCAAATATTGTTCAAATCGGTCCATAACCTGATATAGCTGCCACATAAACCGATCTGGGATCTTGACTTCTTTAGTCTCCAGAGGTCGCAATTATTATCCGATTTGCCTGAAATTTTGTACGACGGATTCTCTCATAACCATTAACATACGTGTTTAATATGGTCTGAATCGGTATATAGCCCGATACAGCTCCCATATAAATCGATCTCTTTATTTTACTTCTTGAGCCCACAAAGGGAGCAATTCTTATTCGAATTGGCTGACATTTTACACAGGTCCACAATATATAATTTAATTGTGGTCCAAACCGGACCATATTGATATCGCTCCAATAACAGAGCAAATCTTTTCTTATATCCTTTTTATACCCTCCACCATAAGATGGGGGGTATACTAATTTCGTCATTCTGATTGTAACTACTCGAAATATTCGTCTGAGACCCCATAAAGTATATATATTCTTGATCGTCGTGAAATTTTATGTCGATCTAGCCATGTCCGTCCGTCCGTCCGTCCGTCTGTCTGTCGAAAGCACGCTAACTTCCGAAGGTGTAAAGCTAGCCTCTTGAAATTTTGCACAAATACTTCTTATTAGTGTAGGTCGGTTGGTATGGTAAATGGGCCATATCGGTCCATGTTTTGATATAGCTGCCATATAAACCGATCTGGGGTTTTGACTTCTTGAGCCTCTAGAGTGCGCAATTCTTATCCGATTGGGATGAAATTTCGCACGACGTGTTTTGTTATGATATCCAACAACTGTGCCAAGTATGGTTCAAATCGGTCCATAACCTTATATAGCTGTCATATAAACCGATCTTGGGTCTTGACTTCTTGAGCCTCTAGAGAGCGCAATTCTTATCCAATTTGAATGAATTTTGGCACGTAGTATTTTGTTATGATATCCAACAACTGTGCCAAATATGGTTCAAATCGGTTCATAACCTGATATAGCTGCCATATAAACCGATCTGGGATCTTGACTTCTTGAGCCTCTAGCGGTCGCAATTATTATCCGATTTGCTTGAAATTTTGTACGACGGATTCTCTCATGACCATTAATATACGTGTTTATTATGGCCTGAATCGGTATATAGCCCGATACAGCTCCCATATAAATCGATCTCTCTATTTTACTTCTTGAGCCCACAAAGGGCGCAATTCGTATTCGAATTGGCTGACATTTTACACAGGTCTCCAACATATAATTTAATTGTGGTCCAAACCAGACCATATCTTGATATCGCTCTAATAGCAGAGCAAATCTTTTCTTATATCCTTTTTTTGCCAAAGAAGAGATGCCGGGAAAAGAACTCGACAAATGCGATCCATGGTGGAGGGTATATAAGATTCGGCCCGGCCGAACTTAGCACGCTTTTACTTGTTTTGCCTAAGAAGAGATGCCGGGAAAAGAACTCGACAAATGCGATCCATGGTGGAGGGTATATAAGATTCGACCCGGCCGAACTTAGCACACTTTTACTTGTTTATATTTTACTTGTTATGAATAATGTAATGCTGAGGTTAATGGCATATCCGCATATACCGCTATAGCGTAGAGTTTAGCATGTCCGCTTATAACACAAAGCGCATTGGTTCGGATCCTGGTGAGAGCATAAATTTTTTTTTTTCAAAATTTCTCTACAAAGAGGTGTCGCACTCCCACACGCCGCACAATTTTAAGCGACCACAAAATATTATACATCAATTGGAATCAATAAACTTTATGGAATATTTAAAAAAAAAACCCTGTTTCTTATATATATAAGAAACAGGGTTTTCCTAAATCAGGGGATGCTTCGCTTTATATATGTGCGGATTTATAGTGATTTCAACAAGAATATGGACTTACAATATCAAGAATATATACTCTTAATGAAGTCGCAGATCAATATTTCGAGATGGACGAAATGACTCGATAAGTAAGACACCCGTCCTATGGTGGTGTCTATAAAAAGTTATATTAATACTTTGGATGCCACTATCTTAGGCAACCTTACATTGTTCGAAAAATTTCCAGCTTCAGTGCGACGGACTATGTCTATCATATTCACACAAAATTTCTCATCTCGGGGGATTCCTTTCTAAAGTTAACACCAATGTAGGTTAATATGCTGTCTATAAGAGCACACCAAATAAATACACCAAAATATAAAATACCAAAATCCATATTGGTGTGTACCCAAACTTCTCACATATCAGCGAGTGCTGTCCGATTCAATTTAAAGCTCAATGATAAGCCACATCCTTCAAAGGAAATCGGTTCAGATTTATATTTAAATCTGGATGTGGCTTATCATTGAGCTTTAAATTGAATCGAACAGCACTCATTCATAGGTGAGAAGTTTGGAAACAAAATTTTGGTAATAGTTTGCACTAATTAAACAGTTTATATTTAAATTATTTTAGGGATATAAAAAAAGTCTAGAAACAAGAAGCTCGGGAAGTTAAATTGAAAGTTAGATTGAAGGATTGGCTTAAATGGAGGCCATACCAATTTATTGACCTATTGGGGCAACATCTGATGTGAATGTTTGTGGGCTTAAGTGCACTTCATATACGGTGTCAAAGATCAGCCGAGCAAAAATTCGTATTTCTAGCCCAAAGATGTCAAATCTTACGACCGGTTTATCTGCAGGCATTATCTTTTAATTGACCCATCAGGTCAGCATAAGATGCGGGTGTTGGATGGCGCAGTGAACATTTGGCATACAGTTTCGTAAAATCTAGCAAACATTTAAAGGGGCTCCAGAAGTCAAATCGGCATATAAGTTGAACTTGTATGGGGCTGAGTGGGATTTTGCTAATTGATGTGAATGTTTGTCTGATGTGAATGTTTGTGGGCTTAAGTGCACTTCATATACGGTGTCAAAGATCAGTCGAGCAAAAATTCGTATTTCTAGCCCAAAGATGTCAAATCTTACGATCGGTTTATCTGGAGGCAATATCTTTTAATTGACTCATCAGGTCAGCATAAGATGCGGGTGTTGGATGGCGCAGTGAACATTTGGCATACAGTTTCGTAAAATCTAGCAAACATTTAAAGGGGCTCCAGAAGTCAAATCGGCATATAAGTTGAACTTGTATGGGGCTGAGGGGGATTTTGCTAATTGCTAAATTTTATCCAACCAAACCTGATTTTCACACACGGAATGACAGGCAGACGTACACGGCTACATCGATTTAGATAATAAAGAATTTATATTTTTTATAGGTAAGAAAATCGATATTTCAAGATGTCATAGATAAAGTTAATGGATTCGTTTCCCCCTATGCTATGGTGGTGGGAATAATACAGATATAAGCTTACTATGTTTTTGCTGGGATAAGAAATATATATACTATGCAGCGAATGGCAATTGAGATTTCCGTTTTTCTTGTCCATCCAACATTACCATTAATTAACAAAGTTAGGGTCATTAGAATTTTTTCCGGTTATTACTGTTGCAACTTCTGCCCAGGCAGTACCATGGTTAGGCGCTTAAACAAATTACTAACGTTTCGGTTTAGGAAAAAAGTTGTGTTTTTGGTGCGTCTAAATTAAATGATAAATTTTGTAATTAATACACTATAGATTTGTGTGTCCATTTCTTTTCCATGTGCGGATGTTCGACATTTTTGATACACATATGAAGGTACACCAATTAAAAAAGCTTTTCATTGATCAACGAATTTTGGTAATGATATTGAGCCAAATACTTAAAATTTTCAGTTGAAGATGCTATCATTTATTAAATCCACCGTATTCTTTTGGATACAACCTACTGTTTCGTTTTCGATCACTTACTGATTCTCATTTTAATTCACAAATGACTTTCAATTCCTTATTATACCCTCCACCATGGGATGGGGGTATACTAATTTCGACATTCTGTTTGTAACTCCTCGAAATAATTGTCTAAGACCCAATAAAGTATATATATTCTTGATCGTCATGACATTTTAAGTCGAACTAGTCTTGTCCGTCCGTCCGTTCGTCTGTCCGTCTGTCTGGCGAAAGCACGCTAACTTTCGAAGGAGTACAGCTATCCGCTTGAAATTTTGCAGAAAGAATTCTTATTAGTGTAGGTCGGTTGGGATTGTAAATGGGCTATATCGGTCTACGTTTTGATATAGTTGGCTGAAATTTTGCATGAGGTGTTTTGTTATGACTTTCAAAAACTGTGATGAATATGGCGCAAATCGGTACATAACCTGATATAGCTGCCATATAAACCGATCTGGGGTCTTGACTTCTTGAGCCTTTACAGGGAGCAATTATTATCCGATTTAGCTAAAACTTTGCATGAGTTGTTTTGTTATGACTTTCAACAACTGTATTAAGAACGGTTCAAATCGGTCCATAACCTGATATAGCCGCCATATAAACCGATAAGGGATCTTGACTTCTTGAGCCTTTAAAGGGCGCTAGTATTACCCGATTTGGCTGAAATTTTGTATAACAGATTCTCCCATGACCTTTAACATACGTGTCGAATATGACATGAATCGGTTTATAGCCTAATACTGCTCCCCCATAAACCGATCTCCCTATTTTACTTCTTCAGCCCCTACAGTGCGCAATTCTTACTATATTTGGCTGAAATTTTACACAATGACTTCTACTATGGTCTCCAATATTCAAAATTTTTTAATCCTTTGTTTGTCTAAAAAGAGATACCGTGGCAGGAGCTCGACAAATGCGATCTATGGTGGAGGGTATATAAGATTCGACCCGTCCGAACTAAGCACGCTTTTACTTGTTTTTATTTATTACTAGCTGACCCGGGCCCGCTCCGCTGCGCCTTCTTTAACTTTATATAGAACAAAATTTTCCTTGGAATATTTATTTTTAAAGAATTAAAGAAATTTTCGTGAAATACCATGCAAACTCGACTTACAGTTTAACAATATAAGTGCTTTTATCTGAATCCCATATGATCTTTATTGGTCTACGAATTTAAGTTTGGATGTACGGTGTACTCCATTCTTAAAATATTAAATTTCAGCCCGATATTCGCATGATATCTGATTTAGAGGTGTTTTAGGGGGAGAGGCGGTCCCCCATATACTTGGCCCTGAAAAAATATCTTCTCTCATATACCATTTATTTAAACCCCATTTTGCCATTGGCTTAAGAGGAGTTTACAGGATGAGGCGTTCCCCAAACACATGGCCAAAAAATAGGTTATCAAATTCGTTTTCTAATCTCAAATACCTTTCATTTGAGACTCATATTGACATGGTCGAAAAATATTTTTACTTTGGGGAAATCTACCTTTACTTGAGGCCCATATTGCGATGGTCACTTAAAAATTGCTTTTTTTGGGGGTATTTTGGGAAAGTGATAGAACCCAAGAATGGGTATCAATTCTTGCTTTACCCCCCAAAACCTTTCATTTAAGCTCCACATTGACATGGTTGGTAAATATGCCCGATTTAGGTGTGTTTTGGGGATTGGAGTGGTCCCCCAAACACTAAGCCCGGAAAATATATCAGCAACGTGCACTATTCTCATATATCTATGTATCACATATTTGAACCCCATATTGCCATTGGCCTCAAAATTGGATATCAAATACCTTTCCTAATCTCATTAATACCCCTTATTGCAAAAGTCAGCAAACATGTCCGGTTTGGGATGAATATTTAGTTCCACTCTCTTTAAGACCCAAATTGTCTTGGTGAGCAAATATGTACTATTTGGAGGTTGTTATGGTGGTGGGACGTCCCCTAGACAGTTGGCCCCTAATGTTGATATCAGATATGTGGTCTACTCCAACATACCTTTAATTTGAGCCATATATTTCCATAGCCGGCAAACATGACCGACTTGGGTGGTGTTTTGTGGAATGGGCGGCCAGTCAGTGCGTTGGCCTTGAAAATAAGTATCGGATTCGTGTTCCACTTTAAAAACCCTCTTATATTGCAATAGTCAGAAAATACTTACTATTTGAGTGGAGTTGCGGGGGTGGGGTGGCCCCATAGACACTTTTCCGGAATATTGATATAAAATTCGTGCTTTACTCCTTTACCTTTACTTGCTTTACCTTTCATTTGAGCCCCATATTGCTATGGTCGTAAATTTTTCCTCTTTGGGGGATGTTTTTGGTGAGAGGCGGCCCCCCATACACTTGGCCCCATATTTGGATATAAAATTCGTTTTGTACATTCAAATACCTTTTATTTAAGCCCCATATTCCCATGGTCAGTAAATAAGTCCTGTTTGGGGGGTAATTTGCGAAAGGGGTGGACCCCCAGAAACGTGGTCCCACATTTGGATATCAGATTCGTATTCTACTCGCAAATACCTTTCATTTAAGTCCCATATTGCCATGGTCGGTAAATATGTCCGATTTAGGGGTGTTTTGGTGCTTGGGTTGGGCCCCTAGCACTTGGTCCGAATATTGGATATCAGATACGTTTTCTGATCCTAAATACCTTTCATTTGAGTTCCATATTGTCGCGATTGGTATAAATATATGTTTGGTAGGTTTTAGGGTGGGGCAGCCCCACTAGGTACCCCATCCGAAATTTGGATAACAAATTTTTATTTTTAGGGTACTAAAAAATTACTGTTTGTGGGGTATTTTGGGAAAGGGGTAGACGTCCAGAAAATTGGTCCTGAAAATGGGTATCAAATTTTGCTTTTCCTCCCAATTCCTTTCCTTTAAACCCCACATTGACATAGTCGGTGAATATGCCCGATTTAGGAGTGTTTTGGGGTGTGGGTGGTCCCCCAAACACTAAGCCCGGAAAATATATCAGCAACGTGCACTATTCTCATATATCTATATATCACTTATTTGAACCCCATATTGCCATTGGCCTCAAAATTGGATATCAAATACGTTTCCTAATCTCATTAAAACCCCTTATTGCAAAAGTCAGCAAACATGTCCGGTTTGCGATATTGGCCCTAAAAACTATGAATATTTAGTTCCACTCTCTTTAAGACCCAAATTGTCTTGGTGAGCAAACACGTCCTACTTGGGGGTTGTTATGGTGGTGGGAAGTTCCCCTAGACAGTTGGTCCCTAATGCTGATATCAGATATGTGGTCTACTCCAACATACCTTTAATTTGAGCCCCATATTTCCATAGTCGGCAAACATGACCGGCTTGGGGGCGTTTTGGGGAATGGGCGGCCACTCAGTGAGATGGCCTTGAAAATATATATCGGATTCGTGTTCTACTCTAAAAACCCTCTTATTTAGCCTCATATTGCAATAAATACTTACTATTTAGGTGGTGTTGTGGGGTGGGTTGGCCCCATAGACACTTTTCCCGAAGATTGATATATAATTCGTGCTTTACTCCCAAAGACCTTTCATTTGAGCCCCATATTGCTATAGTCGTAAATTTGTCCCCTTTGGGGGATGTTTTTGGTGAGAGACGACCCCCCAAACACTTGGTCCCATATTTGGATATCAGATTCTAATTCTACATTCAAATACCTTTTATTTAATCCCCATATTCCCATGGTCAGTAAATAAGTCCTGTTTGGTGGGTATTTTGGGAAAGGGGTGGACCCACAGAAACGTGATCCCACATTTGGATATCAGATTCGTATTCTCCTCGCAAATACCTATCATTTAAGTCCCATATTGGCATGGTCGGTAAATATGTCCGATTTAGGGGTGTTTTGGGGCTTGGGGTGGTCCCCCTAGCACTTGGTCCGACAATTGGATATCAGATACGTTTTCCTATCCTAACTACCTTTCATTTGAGTCCCATATTGTCTTGATTGGTCTATATATATATATGTTTGGTAGGTTTTAGATCCGAGATCTGGCGTTGCTGAAAATTAGGGTAAGGTGGAGAGGGATAAGAATTGTGCCCTCTATTGGCTCAAGAATTTAAGATCCAAGATCGGTTTATATAGCAGCTCTATTTAAACATGGACCGATATAGCCCATTTACAATCCCAACCGACCTACACTAATAAGAAGTATTCATGCAAAATTTCAAGTGGCTAGCATTACTCCTACCAAAGTTAGCGTGCTTTCGACAGACAGACGGACGGACGGACATGGCTAGATCGACTTAAAGTGTCATGACGATCAAGAATATATATGCTTTATGGGATAATAGATGAATATTTTTAGGAGTTACAAATAGAATGACTAAATTAGTATACTCCCATCCTATGGTGGATGGTATAAAAATGGAAAAGTGAACGCGTTTTATTAAGATAATGGCATATTAAATGCATTTCTAGAAAGATCTTCATACGAGGACAAATGATAAAAATTACACATTACATACACGTGGTATAAACTACGCTTTGCCATAAATAAATAACATTTTAATATATTGGGTTGCCCAAAAAGTCATTGCGGATTTTTTAAAAGAAAGTAAATGCATTTTTAATAAAACTTAGAATGAACTTTAATCAAATATACTTTTTTTACACTTTTTTTCTAATGCAAACTAAAAGTAACAGCTGATAACTCACAGAAGAAAGAATGCAATTACAGAGTCACAAGCTGTGAAAAAATTTGTCAACGCCGACTACATGAAAAATCCGCAATTACTTTTTGGGCAACCCAATAAATAACGTTTTTGGTAAAAATAAAATTTTGGTAAAAATTACAGTTGGGAAAAAATATATTTTGTTATAATCAAATAAAAAACATAATTACATGAAATAAAATTTCCATTAAAAAAACAAATTAAATCATTTTATTGATCTAAAGCATTAAAACACATACAAACTAAAATTTAAGTAATAATTTGGTATGAATAAGAAAATATATAAATAAATTATTATTATTTGTATGATAAAAATACGTTTAAGAAAATTCAAGTTTTGAGAAATATGCTGGAAAAAAAATGCTGTATTCATAATTAGGAATGTAAACATTTAAGCATTTTTTTAACTTATTTACGTTGCTGGTAACCTGTAAATCACGTAGTAGGGTATTCCATAGACGTATAGTACTAGTGGGAAATTGACGTTCTGAAATCAAGCTCTGTCGTCTTATTGGTATTATTTTCTTACCTCTATTGGATCTTGCGAATTGTATCCTTTGAAACAGAAACCTTGGGACTTGTCCTACAATAATCTTGTGCAAAAACTGCACAGCCTCTATATTAAGAAGGGAATCGAAGCAGAGACCATAAAGAGAATTGGTATATTGCGATATATGTTAATTCCTTGCTAAACCATAAACATACCGTATTATGCTGTTATATTCTACGTTAAGTTTACGGCGACTTCCCGAATCGCAATGCACAAAAATCTCACATACGTACAGTAAGCCTGGAACCAAAAATGTCTTGCCAGGAGGAAACGTTTGTCCAGAGGTGCAAATTGACGAATCAACCACACACTCGAAGCCTCGCGAATGTCTGTCCAACGATAACGTTGACATGGTTTGACCAACTTAGGGGACAGTTGGACAACACATCGCCAAGATTCTTCGCACAAGAAACCAAAGCCACTTTCTCATGATTCACTAGTATTTCAATATATCGTAGAGCAATATTCGTATCTTATGAATGACTAAACATTTAGATTTAAGGGCATTGAGGCACGAACCATTCGCCTTGGCAAATGCACATACTTTGGAAAGGTCTGTTGAGTATCAATCGACTTTGAATAATTAACTTTATTATTTCTTTTATTATATTCACATAGATAGCATTGATTTTCAATATATTATACATGCTGTCAATTCTAAAGAATATTTGTTCATTCTCAAATAAACCTTTGTATCATTCAATTCGTGTGTGTTCTTATTAACTCAATTCCACATATATAGAAGCATTTCCAATAGGTTATGGGCCCAGCGCTATGGAGTATTTAAGAACATCTTTCGCGAAATTAAACGAGGACAACTACCATTTGTGGAAATTTAAGTTGGAGTTGATTCTACATAAGGAAGGTTTGTGGGAATTCGTAACAAATCCGGTCCCAAGCGAACCAGACGAAATTTGGAAGAAAAAGAATGAGGAAGCCACGGTCATTATTGGTTTATCCGTCGAAGATAGTCAACTTATGCTCATTAAAAAGGCTGGAAGTGCCAACGAATCCTGGGGAATATTGCGTTCTCACCATGAAAAGGACACGCTCGGAAGTAGCGTACGTATTATGAGACAAATTTGCAATTTGAAATATTCAATGGATGGTGATATAAATGAGCATATAATGGAAATGAAGCTATTGTTTGAAAAACTGGAAGCTGTCGGTGAAAATTTTTCAGAAAAATGGCTAGTAGCAATGCTACTGAGTAGCTTACCACCATCATTCGATACGCTCGTGACAGCTTTAGAAGTTCGGAAAAAGGAAGAACTTACTGTGAAAGTCGTGGAAACTTGCTTGATTGAAGAATGTTTGAAAAATAAGGAAAATGTAGCTTCGAATTCAATACTTAAGATTTCAGACCGTGAAGGCGAACATCATGTGAAACGTTGTCATTTTTGTAAGGCAAAAGGTCACCTTAAAAGGATTGCTGGAAGTTCAAGAAAGCAAAGAATAACTATAAAGTCAACGAAGCAAAAGAAGTTAATTCATCAGAGGGAAACTTTTGTTTTTCAACTGGAAGTGATGCTTCATCGTGGGTAATCGATTCTGGTGCAACTTGCCACATAAGTTCACAATGCTCGTTTTTCTCATCGCTGGATGCAAGTGTTCGAGAATTAGTGACTGTTGCAAATGGTGAGTCAGTTTATTGTGAAGGCAAGGGAACTTGCATTGTTCAAACTGTGAATTCCAAGGGCGATAGTTTTAACATAACTATACATGATGTGCTGTTCATTCCGCCTTTTCAAGGCAATTTATTGTCTGTCAACAAAATGTTAAAGAAGGGCTTGAAGATAGTTTTTGAAAATTCAAATGCAAGTATCGTAGCGAAAGATGGAAAGGAAATTGATTTTGCGGAAAGTATATCAGGGTTATTTTATTTGCGTCAAAAACAAAAACAAAAAGCTTTGACTGCCACATATGATATGAACAATTGCCAACATTATTGGCACAAGATTTTTGGCCATAGAGATATCGACGCACTGAAGGAAATGCAGAAACAGAATCTTGTAAGTGGTATGAAAATAAGAGATTGTGGCACAAGCAAACTCTGTGATGAAGATGAACGCGTAACAGCCGAGAGAAGATCTGAAAGGAAAACTAAAGGTAACCCTCCTGATAGATATGGATACAGCGTACGAGCCGATGACACCTTCATTGAACCAAAGACATATAAGCAAGCTTTAGAATCCCCACAACGTAAACAATGGATCAGTAGTATGGAGGATGAAATGTCATCTCTAAAGAAATTAGAAACGTGGGATCTGGTTGTACCTCCAGAAAATACCAATATCGTCAGTTGTAAATGGACGTATAAAATAAAGAGAGATGCCGAGGGAAGAGCCCAAAGATTTACGGCACGACTGGTGGCTCGTGGTTTTTCTCAAAAGTATGGGGTTGACTATGACGAAGTATTCGCTCCTGTTGTCAAACAGACAACCTTTCGAACCCTTTTATCTGTAGCAGGTGCAAAGAAAATGACAGCGGTTCACTTCGACTTCAAATCAGCGTTTCTAAATGGCGATCTTAATGAATCCATTTACATGGAGCAACCTGCAGGATTTGAAGAAGGGGGAAAAAATCTGGTATGTAAATTGAAAAAGAGCATATATGGTCTTAAGCAGGCTGCGCATGTTTGGAATGCAACCCTTCATAATGTCTTGTGTAAAGGAGGGTATAAACAATCTGTTGCGGATCCTTGTCTTTATACAAAATACACCAACGAGGAAGGGATCATATATATTCTTGTATACGTTGATGACATATTAGCTGTTTCAAAAAGCAAATCAGATATTAGAATGTTTGAAAAGCTGATTCAATCGCATTTTGAGATAAGTAATCTCGGAAATGCAAAACACTATTTGGGCCTCGAAATTTTTCAAGACAAGAATTTTAACTTTTGCATACGCCAACGAAAATATATTACTGATATGTTGAAGGAATACGGTATGGAAAATGCAAAAGAATCAACATATCCGTTGGATCCTGGCTACGGAAAAACCGAGTCTAATCTTCTGATAGACTGGTTCAATAAGCTGTGCTTGCAGAAAACAAACTTGTGTTTCACTGTGCTCTACGGAAGCTGTGTTTATTTCCCTTTCTGAAGCTTGCAAAGAAGCAATCTGGCTAAGACGTCTATTGAGTGACATGAAGATAATTCAAACTTCACCAACAATAATCTACGAAGACAATCAAAGCTGCTTGAAACTTATTAAAGAAGAAAAACTCAGTAACAGAACGAAACATATTGACACAAAGCTCCATTTTGTAAGGGATCACATCAAAAAGAAATATGTTGAATGCAATTACTGTCCAACGGAATCTATGGTGGCGGATATAATGACTAAACCTTTAAAACCACCTCTATTTGCAAAATTTCGAAAATCAATTGGCGTTGAACTCGATTGAGGAAGGGTGCTGGAGTATCAATCGACTTTGAATAATTAACTTTATTATTTCTTTTATTATATTCACATAGATAGCATTGATTTTCAATATATTATACATGCTGTCAATTCTAAAGAATATTTGTTCATTCTCAAATAAACCTTTGTATCATTCAATTCGTGTGTGTTCTTATTAACTCAATTCCACATATATAGAAGCATTTCCAATAAGGTCTTTATTGAGTTCAAGTATGCTCTGATCTTTATCATACATGTGGATCGGACTATAACGTAAATGAAGTGGAAGATCATTCGCATACATTGAAATAAGCAGCGGGCCTGTAATTGACTTCCAAGCAAATGATAGCCAGTTTTTTTGGAAAAACTGGACACGTCGTACACAATCATTTGTTTGGCAGTTGTCTTCCAAGAAATCAGGAAAACCAACCGCCGAATACGGGGCACTCTTCACCTCGATAATGCGAGCTCTCACACATCGGCTCAAACAATTGCATTTTCGAGCACTAAAACGTTCTTATTTCACATAATCTACTATCTAATTCGTTTAAAATGCGATTTTCAGTTTCCCTCAGCAATGATTTAGACTCATCCAATAGACGATATCTAAGTTAAGCGAAACGGCCGTCAAGCATTTTAATAAGACATAAAGGAGAGTCTGATAAACGAGGAGTTTTTGATAAGATCCCAATCGATCGATGTATGAAACTTTTTCTGTCTCTTTTTGGAGCACGAGGATTTTTCACTATGCTATGGTCATAAACTACCGGATTTATTTGTGTATTGTCAGCTTTCATTTATTCAGGCATTTCAAAATGACGTATGCAGTGCCGCAATTCTGTAACTTATAACGAACTTCGTATAGTTAAATAAGTCGACAAAAAAAATCGTTTGCACTAACGATTATGATATTCTCTAATTCCTCGTTAACAGAAATCGTTGTCTATTTTTTCTCTCTGGCAACTCTACCCAAAAAAAAAAAAAAACACAAATCGAAAAAAATAATTAATTCTTCCCGTAGCCTGAAAAATCTCACAAATCTCACGCACACGCTACCACTCTTATCAATTGATTATACACCCACATATCCGAAAAAAACAAGAGATAAATACTCTAAAGACATCGTAATTATCTTTTTCTATTTATTTCGTAAAGTAAACACCAAATAATTGTTCATCGTTTAGTTAACGAATTTCTATTCGTTAGCGAAAACAGCTGATTTTAACGATGCCGGTTATAGTTAATAGTGGCTACTGAATACAAAATTCGTTAACTTTTCTGTTATCGCTTCTTGACAAAACAATTTTCGTTAAAATACTTTACTGAATTCGACTACAGGTATACTCGTATACGAGAAGGGTGATTTAGAGACAAGTTAAAGCGTGCTAAGTTCGGCCGGACCGAATCTAGGGAACCTACCAACATGGATTCTAAGAAAAAATTTATACAAAATATATAAAATTGAAGGGCATATTTTTATTCTACATAACTAGGAACCGAACAAGGATAATCTAGAGACCGGTATATATGGGAGCTATAACAGGTTATAGACCGATTTAAACCGTTCTTGGCACAGTTGTTGGAAATCATAACAGAACACTTTGTGCAAAATTAAAGCTAAATCAGATTAACGTTGCGGCTTCCAGGGGCTAAAGTTATCAAATCTCGCAGATAGGTTTATATGAGAGATTTATCAGGTTGTAGACCGATTTAGACTGTACTCATCACAGTTATTCAAAGTCATTACAGAACACAAAATGTAAAATTTTAGCAAAATCTGACAAAAATTGCGGCTCCCAGGGACTCAAGAAGTTAAATCTGGAGATCGGTTTATATACTTGGCGCAGGTGTTGAAAGCCATAACAGAATACTATGTGCAAATTTTCAGCTAAATCAGACAAAATTATGGCTTCCAGAGTCAAATTGGGAGGTCGGTTTATATGGGAGCTATAGCCAAATCTGAACCGATATGGCCCAATGCAATGTACAACGACCTACATCAATATTGAGTATCTGTGCAAAATTTCCAGCGGCTAGCTTTACGCGTTCGACCGCTATCGTGATTTCGACAGACGGACCGTCTACCATAGTGTTTTGTGTGTGATTTTTGTTATCACGCTTTGACAACTAACACTTAATTGTCTGTTTGTCGATATCGAAAGATTGCTTTCGTTCGTCTGGGCTTCCTTTTCCGATATCTATTCTTCCATATAGACGGTTTTTATACACCATATTCTATGATTCGTTTCGGGATAGACAAACAGGCTATAAGTTTTAGTTGTCAAAATTTATAAGAAATTCCGAAGAAATTTCTTCAATTGTCATCTGATTGACTCTCACTAAGTTCACACTAATTTCTCCTTCTCTTTCGCTTCGTTTTGTATACTTAGTTGTTCTGTTTGTTGTCAATGTTGCTAGGGCAATTATTTTGCCAGTTTATAGTGTTTGCTTTTTGTATAAAACTAGATGACCCGGGCCCGCTCCGCTGCGCCTTCTTTTACTTTATATGGAACAAAAGTTTCTTTGGAATATTTATTTTCAACAATTAAAGAGCTTTTAGTAAAATACCATACTACGAAAATAGTATATCGCTTGACTAACAATTTAACAATATAAGTGCCTTTGTCCGAGTCCCTTATGATCTTTATTGGTCTACGAATTTAAGTTTGGATATAAGGTGTACTCCAATCTTAAAATACTTTATTTCTGCCCGCTACTCTCATGATATCTGATTTAGTGGAGGTGAGGTGGTGAGGTGGTCTCCCAGGAACTTGGCCCTGAAGAAATATCAGCATCGTGCTCTTCTTTCAAAAACCATTTATTTAAACCCTATATTGCCATTGGTTTAGGGGAGTTTACACGATGAGGCGTCCCCCAACACATGGCCCAAAATAGGTTACCAAATTCGTTTTCTGATATTAAATACCACATATTGGCATGGTCGAAAATTTTTTACCCTTTGCGCAGTGTTTTGGGGAAGGGGTGATTCCCTAAATACATGGTGCTAAATTTGGATATCAATTTCGCATTCTACTCCCAAATACCTTCATTTGAGCCCCATTTTGCGATGGTCACTAAAAAATTGCTGCTTGTGGGGTATTTTGGGAAAGGGGTTGAACCCCCAGAAAATTGGTCCCGAAAGTGGGTATCAATTTTTGCTCTACCCCCCAATACCTTTCAATTATTCTCCACATTGACATGATCTGTATATATAGCTGATTTAGGGGTGTTTTGGGGATTGGGGTGGTCGCCCAAACACTAAGCCTGGAAAATATATGAGCAACGTGCTCTATTCTCATATATCTATATATCATTTATTTGAACACCGTATTGCCATTGGCCTCAAAATTGGATATAAAATTCAGTTTCAAATCTCATTTAAACTCCTTATTGCAAAAGTCGGCAAATATGTACGGTTTGGGTTATTGGCCCTAAAAACTATAAATATTTAGTTCCACTCTCATTACGACCCAAATTGTCTTGGTGAGCAAATACGTCCTATTTGGGGGTTGTTATTGTGGTGGGACGTCCCCTAGACAGTTGGCCCTTTGGTTGATATCAGATATGTGGTCTACTCCCAAATACCTTTAATTTGAGCCCCATATTTCCATAGTCGGCAAACGTGACCGGCTTGGGGGGTGTTTTGGGGGCTGGGCGGCCACTCAGTGAGTTGGCCTTGAAAATATATATCGGATTCGTGATCCACTCTAAAACCCTCTTCTTTGAGCCTCATATTGCAAAAGTCAGCAAATACTTACTATTTGGGTGGTGGTTCACTTTCCCAAATATTGATATCAAATTCGTGCTTTACTCCCAAAGACCTTTCATTTGAGCCCCACATGGCTATGGTCGTAAATTTGTCCGCTTTATGGGATGTTTTTGGGGAGAGGCCCCAAATACCTTTTATTTAAGCCCCATATTCCCATGGTGAGTAAATAAGTCCTGTTTGGGGGATGTTTTGGGAAAAGGGTGGACCCCCAGAAACGTGGTCCCACATTTGGATATCAGATTCGTATTCTACTCGCAAATACCTTTCATTTGAGTCCCATATTGCCATGGTCGGTAAATATGTCGGATTTAGGGGTGTTTTGGTGCTTGGGGTGGTCCCCCTAGCACTTTGATCGACAAATGGATATCAGATACGTTTTCTTATCCTAAATGCCTTTCATTTGAGTCCTTTATTGTAGTGATTGGTATAAATATATGTTTGGTAGGTTTTAGGGTGGGGCGGCCCCCCTAGGTACCCCATCCGAAATTTGGAAACCAAAATTTATTTTTTAGGGTACTATATAAGAGCACACAAAATTTCGCTTAAATCGCACCACCCATCTCCGAGATCTGGCGTTTTTTGAAAATTAGGGTAAGGGGGAGGGTCCGCTCCCCTTCAGATATCGAAAAATGTAGTACCCTATTTTCACCACGGGATCATTATGCACGATCTGTGAAAATTTCAAGAAAATCGGTTCAGCCGTTTCTGAGTCTATAAGGAACACACAAACATACAAACAAACAAACAAATAAACAAACAAACAAACCTACAAACAAACACAAATTGATTTCTATATATAAGACTAGCTGACCAGGGCCCGCTCCGCTGCGTCGTTGGAATATATATTTTCGACAATTGAAGAGCTTTTAGTGAAATAGCATGCTACGAAAATGGTATATCGCTTGACTAACAGTTTAGCAATATAAGTGCCTTTATTTAAATCCCATATGATCTTTATTGGTTACGAATTTAAATTTGGATGTAAGATGTACTCCATTCTTAACATACTTTATTTCAGCTCGATATTCTTATGATTTAGTGGTGTTTTCGGGGGGTGAGGCACTTGGCATTGAAAAAATATCAGCATCGTGCTCTTCCTTCAAATACCATTTATTTAAACCCCATATTGAGAATTCATTTTCTAATCTCAAATAGCCTTCATTTGAGCCTATGTGGCATGGTCGAAAAATTGTTTCCCTTTGGGGGTGTTTTGGGAAAGGGGTGATGCCCTAAATACATGGTCCTACATTTGGATATCAAATTCGTATTCTACTCCCAAATACCTTTATTTGAGCCCCATATTGCGATGGTCACTAAAAAATTGCTGTTTGTAGGGTATTTTGGGAAAGGGGTAGACCCCCAGAAAATTGGTCCCGAAAGTGGGTTTCAATTCTTGCTTGACCACCCAATACCTTTCACCCCTAAAATTAGGGGTGTTTTGGGGAGTGGGTGGGCCCCCAAATTCTAAGCCCGGAAAATGTATTAACAACGTGCTCTATTCTCATATATCTATATATCATTTATTTGAACCCCATATTGCCATTGCCCTCAAAATCAGATTTCAAATTCGTTTTCTAATCTCATTTAAACTCATTGCAAAAGTCAGCAGATATGACCGATATGGGGTATTGGCCCGAAAAACTATGAATATTTAGTTCCACTCTCTTTAAGACCCAAATTATCTTGGTGAGCAAATATGTCCTATTTGGGGGTTGTTATGGTGGTGGGACGTCCCCTAGACAGTTGGCCCCTAATGTTGATATCAGATACGTGGTCTACTCCCAAACACCTTTAATTTGAGCCCCATATTTCCATAGTCGGCAAACATGACCTGCTTGGGTGGTGTTTTGGGGGTTGGGCGGCCACTGAGTGAGTTGGCCTTGAAAATATTTATCGGATTCGTGTTCCACTTTAAAAACTCTCTTATTTAAACCTCATATTGCAATAGTCGGAAAATACTTATTATTTTCGCAACTATTGATATATAATTCGTGCTTTACTCCCAAAGACCTTTCATTTGGGCCCCATATTGCTATGGTCGTAAATTTGTCCCCTTTGGGGGATGTTTTTGGTGAGAGGCGGTCCCCCAAACACTTGGTCCCATATTTTGATATCAGATTCGTATTCTACATTCAAACGCCTTTTATTTAAGCCCCATATTCCCGTGGTCAGTAAATAAGTCCTGTTTGGGGGTGTTTTGGGAAAGCGATGGACCCCAAATGGTCCCACGAATCTGATATCCAAGTGGTCCCACATTTGGATATCAGATTCGTATTCTACCTGCAAATGCCTTTAATTTGAGTCCTGTATTGCCATGGTCGGTAAATATGTCCGATTTGGAGGCTTGGGGTGGTCCCCCTAGCACTTGGTCCGACAATGGGATATTAGAGACGATTTCTTATCCTAAATACCTTTCATTTGAGTCCCATATTGCCATGGTCGGTATATATGTCCGATTTAGGGGTGTTTTGGAGCTTGGGGTGGCCCCCCTAACACTTGGTCCGACAATTGGATATCAGATACGTTTTCTTATCCTAAATACCTTTCATTTGAGTCCCATATTGTCGTGATTGTTCTAAATATATGTTTGGTAGGTTTTAGGGTGGGGCAGCCCCCCTAGGTACCCCATCCGAAATTTGGATACCAAATTTTTATTTTTAGGGCACTATTTGAGAGCACACAAAATTTCGCTTAAATCGCACCACCCATCTCCGAGATCTGGCGTTTCTGAAAATTAGGGTAAGGGGGAGGGTCCGCCCCCCCTTCAGACATCAAAAAATGTAGTACCCTATTTTCACATGCACGATCTGTGAAAATTTCAAGAAAATCGGTTCAGCCGTTTCTGAGTCTATAAGGAACACACAAACATACAAACAAACAAACAAACACAAATTGATGTTTATATATAAGATTAAAATGTCAAATATTACCACAACAAGTTTACTAAACTTGTTAAGCTATATATGACACCGGTTGTACTTATAACAAGTAAAAACGTGCTAAGTTCGGCCGGGCCGAATCTTATATACCCTCCACCATGGATCGCATTTGTCGAGTTCTTTCCTGGCATCTCTTCTTAGGCAAAAAAGGATATAAGAAAAGAGTTGCTCTGCTATTAAAACGATATCAAGATATGGTCCGGTTCGGACCACAATTAAATTATATGTATGTTGGAGACCTGTGTAAAATTTCAGCCAATTCGTATAAGAATTGCGTCCATTGGGGCTCACGAAGTAAAATAGAGAGAACGATTTATATGGGATCTGTATCGGGCTATAGAACGATTCAGACCATTATAAACACGTTTGTTGATGGTCATGAGAGGATCCGTCGTACAAAATTTCTGGCATATCGGATAATAATTGCGACCTCTAGGGGTCAAGAAGTCAAGATCCCAGATCGGTTTATATGGCAGCTATATCAGGTAGTATATCAGAAAGTAAAAATAAAATACGTCATGCAAAATTTCAGCCAAATCGGATAGGAATTGCGCCATCTAAAAGCTCAAGAAGTCAAATCCCCAGATCAGTTTATATGACAGCTATATCAGGTTATGGACCGATTTCAACCATACTTGGCACAGTTGTTGGATATTATAACGAAATACTTCGTGCAAAAATTCATTCAAATCGGATAAGAATTGTGCCCTCTAGAGGCTCAAGAAGTCAAGACCCAAGATCGGTTTATATGGCAGCTATATCAGGTTATGGACCGATTTAAACCATACTTGGCACAGTTGTTGGGTATCATAACAAAACACGTCGTGCGAAATTCCATTCCATTCGGATAAGAATTGGGCCCTCTAGAGGCTCAAGAAGTCAAGACCCCAGATCGGTTTATATGGCAGCTATATCAGGTTATGGGCCGATTTGAACCATACTTGGCACAGTTGTTGGATATCATAACAAAACACGTCGTGCACAATTTCATTCTGATCGGATAAGAATTGTGCACGCTAGAGGCTCAAGAAGTCAAGACCCAAGATCGGTTTATATGGCAGCTATATCAGGTTATGAACCGATTTGAACCATACTTGGCACAGTTGTTGGATATTATAACAAAACACGTCGTGCAAAATTTCATTTCAATCGGATAAGAATTGCGCACTCTAGAGGCTCAAGAAGTCAAGACCCAAGATCGGTTTATATGGCAGCTATATCAGGTTATGGACCGATTTGAACCATACTTGGCACAGTTGTTGGATATAATAACAAAACACGACGTGCAAAATTTCATTCTGATCGGGTAAGAATTGCGCACGCTACAGGCTCAAGAAGTCAAGACCCCAGATCGGTTTATATGGCAGCTATATCAGGTTATGGACCGATTTGAACTATACTTGGCGCAGTTGTTGGATATCATAACAAAACACGTCATGCAAAAATTCATTCCAATCGGATAAGAATTGCGCACTCTAGAGGCTCAAGAAGTCAAGACCCAAGATCGGTTTATATGGCAGCTATATCAAAACATGGACCGATATGGCCCATTTACAATACCAACCGACCTACACTAATAAGAAGTATTTGTGCAAAATTTCAAGCGGCTAGCTTTACTCCTTCGGAAGTTAGCGTGCTTTCGACAGACAGACGGACGGACGGACGGACGGACGGACGGACGGACGGACGGACGGACGGACGGACGGACGGACAGACGGACGGACATGGCTAGATCGACATAAAATTTCACGACGATCAAGAATATATATACTTTATGGGGTCTCAGACGAATATTTCGAGTAGTTACAAACAGAATGACGAAATTAGTATACCCCCCATCTTATGGTGGAGGGTATAAAAAGTTTAAGAGGATTTGTCTGTTATTAGAAATGTTTTTATGGTATTGAAATATAATGTTTGGTGAGAGCACCGCAAAAACACGTCCACTCGCTTTTAACGAAAATCCATCATTCCTATTTGAATAGATAAAATTTTGAACAGCACAATTCTTGTCCAAATCGGATCTTAACCTCCAATACCATAGCAATTCTTATCCATTATTCTTTGTTTGTCTGTAAAGAGATATCAGACAAAGAAGTTGACGAATGCGATCCATGGTGGAGGGTACATTAGATTCGACCCAACCAAATTAGTACGCCTTTACTTATTTAGTACTGTATACACCTAAGCTTGTTATCTGCTTATTGTGCTCTCTAAATACTAAACAAGTAAAAGCGTGCTAAGTTCGGCCGGGCCGAATCTTATATACCCTCCACCATGGATCGCATTTGTCGAGTTCTTTTCCCGGCATCTCTTCTTAGGCAAAAACAAGTAAAAGCGTGCTAAGTTCGGCCGGGCCGAATCTTATATACCCTCCACCATGGATCGCATTTGTCGAGTTCTTTTCCCGGCATCTCTTCTTAGGCAAAAAAAAAAAGGATATAAGAAAAGATTTGCTCTTCTATTAGAGCGATATCAAGATATGGTCCGGTTTGGACCACAATTATATTATATGTTGGAGACCTGTGTAAAATGTCAGCCAATTCGAATAAGAACTGCGCTCTTTGTGGGCTCAAGAAGTAAAATAGAGAGATCGATTTATATGGGAGCTGTATCGGGCTATAAACCGATTCACACTATAATAAACACGTATGTTAATGGTCATGAGAGAATCCGTCGTATAAAATTTCAGGCAAATCGGATAATAATTGCAACCTCTAGAGGCTCAAGAAGTCAAGATCCCAGATCGGTTTATATGGCAGCTATATCAGGTTATGAACCGATTTGAACCATATTTGGCACAGATGTTGGATATAATAACAAAATACTACGTGCCAAAATTCATTCAAATTAGATAAGAATTGCGCCCTCTAGAGGCTGAAGAAGTCAAGACCCAAGATCGGTTTATATGACAGCTATATAAGGTTATGGACCGATTTCAACCATACTTTGCACAGTTGTTGGATATCGTAACAAAACACGTCGTGCAAAATTTTATTCCAATCGGATAAGAATTTCGCACTCTAGAGGCTCAAGAAGTCAAAACCCCAGATCGGTTTATATGGCAGCTATATCAGGTTAGGAACCGATTTGGACCATACTTGGCACAATTGTTGGATATTATAACAAAATATGTCGTGCAAAATTTCATTATAATCGGGTAAGAATTGCGCACTCTAGAGGCTCAAGAAGCCAAGACCCAAGATCGGTTTATATGGCAGCTATATCAGGTTATGAATCGATTTGAACCATACTTGGCACAGTTGTTGGATATCATAACAAAACACGTCGTGCAAAATTTCATTCCAATCGGATAAGAATTGCGCACTCTAGAGGCTCAAGAAGTCAAGACCCCAGATCGGTTTATATGGCAGCTATATTAGGTTATGAACCGATTTGAACTATACTTGGCACAGTTGTTGGATATCATAACAAAACACGTCGTGCAAAATTTCATTTCAATCGGATAAGAATTGCGCACGCTAGAGGCTCAAGAAGTCAAGATCCCAGATCGGTTTATATGGCAGCTATATCAGGTTATGAACCGATTTGAACCATACTTAGCAAAGTTGTTAGATGTCATAACAAATCACGTCGTGCAAAATTTCATCCCAATCGGATAAGAATTGCGCCTTCTAGAGGCTCAAGAATTCAAGACCAAAGATCGGTTTATATGGCAGCTATATCAAAACATGGACCGATATGGCCCATTTACAATACCAACCGACCTACACTAATAAGAAGTATTTGTGCAAAATTTCAAGTGGCTAGCTTTACTCCTTCGGAAGTTAGCGTGCTTTCGACAGACAGACGGACGGACGGACGGACGGACAGACGGACGGACATGGCTAGATCGACATAAAATTTCACGACGATCAAGAATATCATAAGTACATATATTCTTGATCGTCTCAGACGAATACTTCGAGTAGTTACAATCAGAATGACGAATTTAGTATACCCCCCATCTTATGGTGGAGGGTATAAAAAGTAACCTCGAAAAAGTAAACCTAAGGTAGAAAATCCGTTCTACTTACAAAATCCAATTTTTTTTTCAATGACACGTCCCTAAGTTGGTTCATGTCTGGTATTGTGTCCCCACCTAAATACGGGTATCTGTTAGACGCGAAAGCCGAGCAATGACATAGGAAGTGCTTCAACGACTCATCATATTCCCCAATTGCCCTACACATGCTATCACTTGCCGCTCCAAATTTACGTAAGTGAGTTCGTAGTCGTAAATGCCCCGTCATGATACCAATAGCAATACTAATCTCCTTCTTACTTCCATTCGGTAATAGCCTCGTCTTCTCGCGAAAGGGATCTCCCAATAAAATTTTCGCCGTCCTAACGGCAATTTCACTATTCCACATGCTTACAGTGCCCTAGTGAGCGTGGTTCTCATCGCTCCGCCTATGCCAAGACCTCATGTTCTCTGAACCTGTTGTATTATATTAACTTCTGAGGCGTAAGTAAGTATTTGTCTTACCACGCTCCTGAATGTCACACTTCCAATTCAGTTTCCTGACGAAGATTACAACTAAGTATTTGAACTTTTCAGGTAGCGAAATCGTTTTATTGATGAAACGTGGTGATTCAAATGGGCCTACTTTCGTCTTCCTTGTGAAAATGCCGATTTCAGTCTTCTCTGGGTTAACATTGAGACCCTAGGTCTAGCCCACTCGTGCGCCATCTGCAAGACGCTTCCTGCTCTTCTGCATAGCTGGTTCGGATCCTTACCCCTTAGAAGTATTATATTATCGTCTGCGTAGCCCTCCTCAGTCAGCATACGTAATAGCATACGTAATAGATGTGGCGTTCCTTGTGCCACAGTCTCCCTTATATTTATTTAAATTTTTCAACCTTTGAAGTGGTTTATCTAGTCTGTAGGGTCCCGGTCCACCCGGTAAGAGTTGGATCAGTGTGTCGGGGAGCACATTGTTAAAAGATCCCTCGATGTCAATGCATACCGCTAGTGTGTACGTTTTGACTTCGAAGCATTCTTCTATTTGATGCACAACTTCGTGCAGGGCAGTCTCCACCGACCTTCCCATGTCATAAGCATGCTGGTTGTACAATATTTGAGCAGTTCGCTGGATGTCCTACTTTTGATCATTGTGTGCACAGTTCGTTCCATGGTTTTGAGTAGAAAGGGCGTATGGTCGAATAACTTACCTTGCCTGGCTTGGGTGTCAATACCACCCTTGCCTCTTGCCAGGTCTTCGGAGTATATGCAAGTCCCAGGCACGCAATATTGGCCAGGTGGGGAGCCACATAGTCTGCATTCTTCTGCAGTAACGCCGAAAGTATTCCATCCGGTCCGGTGGACTTGGATTGGCCCCGCTTATCAGTGTTGGAAGTATCCCACGAAATGTGGTGAGGGTTCGCATCTCAGCCTATTAGTAAATGGTTTCCTGTCCGTTTTGCTATCTCACCAACCGTTGCAGCTCCAACGTGGGTGACGGTATCGGAGAGTCGAAAGGCAGATAAAGTGATGCCAGGTATGCTCCACCGTTTCCCTGTCCCACCATAGTTACATCCGACGTTGACACCTCTGGAGAAAATATATAATTTTAATTTTTATGACAAATTACGCAGGTCATCGGCCGAGTACCAGTGTTAGCGTAGAATAATTGGTAGTGGATATGGCTCAGTCCAGAAACTTTGTTCCGGGTCGTCTATGGCCCCTGAACTAAGGCAATATGAATCTTGTCTTGATGATTTTCTCCACAGAGTGTGTAGCTCCCGTGGAAGTTTATCTGGATAACCTCAATCATTGTTCCTCCAGTAAATGGGCTTCTTGGAAATGGGTGATGATCTCATCGCCCGCTCGCTGCTCATAAGGCTGCATTGACTTTTCTGTCACTGCACTGTTCTTTGCCTATCCTAGTCTTCCGAATTTTTATAAAGTTGGTATTGGTTCCATCGTCGGATCCCTGTTCGTTAGTCTGTATTGAGTTTCCCGTCCCTGTATTACCTGATGTTTCAATACTAGAATCTTTGCCTACCTTAGTCTTTCAAATCTTAAGTAAATGAACTCCTTGGGAGTAGGTGATGGTACCATCGTCGGATACCCGTTCGTTAGGCTGCACTGAGACTCCTGTCGCTGCGCTGACTGATGTTTCAATATTATAATCTTCACCTATTCTCTTCTTTCGAATCTTAAAATCAGTTTTGGGTCCCTCGTCGGGTCCCTGTTCGTTAGGCGTTGTTGGGTCTCTTGCCCCTGCTTTGCCTGATGTTTTAGCATTAGGATCTTTGCCTCTCCTAGTCGTCCTAATATTGAAAGAGTCGGTGGTTGCCTCGTCGCCAGTCCCCTTATTATTTTTTTTTTTTTGAGAATCGAGCGAGCGAGTGGAGCGGAAGCTCCACTCCACTGCTAAACCAATAACTAAAAAAAAAGTAAAACAATTTGGATACTGTGCCGTATAAAAATTCTAAAGGTTAATAACCTTACATTTGTCAGCACCACTATTCTTCCATAAAGTTCGTAACACCCATGATTTTGCGAATTGATCATTAGTGACAAATCATGAGCGACCAATGCGGTGTATGTGTTCATATATATCGAATACTTATCATACGCCCTCATGTCCAATAAATTTAATTGCACTGGGCAATACGACTTGTTTGATATTTTTCATGTTTTTATCTCCAATTGGCTCGTTATTTCCAAATAAGGCATCAGATTTTTTCCAACGGATCTTGTTTTTAAGAAGTATCTTAGCGCTATGCTCGTACCTTTCAACTAAGTTAGTATTAAATTATTTTACAATTTCATTTGTAATGAATGTCAAAATATATGACATTGTGAAAATTTCATTGGACAAGAATTTAAAAATGCGTGCATTTAAATGTATGTACCTAATATTGACTCCTGAATATAAAAACAAATAAAAAAGCATTAAGTTCGGCCTGGCCGAACTTTGGATACCCACCACCTCGGTTATATATGTAAGCCACCTTTCATCATAATGCGGTGAAAATTGCATAGCAGTTATATCGAAATATATTCCAATTTGGACCAAATACTAAGTACAAGACATTATTTAATTGTGTATGCCAAAATATTGGTCTTTTTAGTAGCTTTATATACAAATATTGCCTAACATAAGTCACTGTGTCAAATTTCAGTGAAATCGGAATATAAATGCCCCTTTTATGGGGCCAAGACTTTAAATTGAGATATCGGTCTACTTTAGCTTTATCCAAATCTGAACCGATTTGGGCAAGTTGCAGAAAAATATCGAAGAGCCTAACACAACTCACTGTCCCAAATTTAGGCAAAATCGAACAATAAATGCGCCTTTTATGGGCCCAAAGCTTTAAATCAAGAAATCGGTCTATATGACAGCAATATTCAAATCTGGACCGATCTGAGCCAAATTGAAGAAGGACGTCGAAGAGCCTAACTAAACTCACTGTCTTAAATTTCAGCGACATCGGACAGTAAATGCGCCTTCTATGGGCCCCAAGCCTCAAATCGAGAGATCGATCTATATGATCGATCGATCTATAGTATGTAGAAGGGCTAAGCTTAACTCGCTGTTCCAAATTTTAGCAAAATCGGGTAGTAAATGTGCCTTTTATGGGCCTAAGACCCTAAATCGGCCGATCGATCTATATGGGGGTTATATAAAGAAATAGTCCGATATAGCCCATCTTCGAACTTAACCTGCTTCAGCTCAATATCTCTCTTTTTAAAGACTTTTGTGTTATTTCAACAGACAGGCGGAAGGTCATGTCTAGATCGTCTTAGATTTTTACGCAGATCAAGAATATATATACCTTAAAGGGTCGGAAATGGATATTCCGATGTGTTGCAAATGGAATGACAAAATGAATATACCCTCATCCTTCGGTGGTGGGTATAACAACAAAAGCGTGCTAAGTTCGGCCGGCCCGAATCTTGGGATCCCACCACCATAGATCTTGCTAAGAATTTATGCAAAATAAATTTAGTTAAAGGGCATAATTTTATTCTTCATACCAAACTTCTGCCAAACCAGCAAAAATTAAAGAATCTAAGAACTGAACAAGGATAGTCGAGATATTGGGTTATAGACTCATTTGGAGCGTATTTGACACAGTTGTTGGAAGTGGCAGCAGAACACTGCATGCCTAATTTTAGCCAAATCGGACAAAAATTTCGGCTTGTAAGGGCTCAAGAAAGCAAATCGGGATATCGGTATATATGGGAGCTATATCAGGTTATCGGCTGATTTGGATTTGACACAGTTGTTGGAAGTCGTAACAGAACACTGCATGCCAAATTTTAGCCAAATTAGACAAAAATTGCGGCTTGTAAGGGCTCAAGAAATCAAATTGGTATATCGGTTATTGGGCTATCGGGAGCTATATCAGGTTATAGACCGATTGGGACCATAGTTGATACAGTCGTTGAAAGTCATAACGGAACACTTCACGCAAAATTTTATCCAAAGCGGAAAAAATTGCGGCTTGTAAGGGCTCAAGAAATCAAATTGGGATATCGGTTATTGGGCTATCGGGAGCTATATCAGGTTATAGACCGATTGGGACCATAGTTGATACAGTCGTTGAAAGTCATAACGGAACACTTCACGCAAAATTTTATCCAAAGCGGAAAAAATTGCGGCTTCCAGATGCTCATGAAATCAAATCGGCAGATCGGTTTATATGGGAGCTATATCTAAATCTGAATTGATGTGGACCATTTGCAATCCCCAATGACCTTAATAAATACTCGTATTTATATCTGTGCTAAATTTTGACTCAGAACGTCGAGACCACCATCCTTCCATGTAAACAAAAAGTTAGCTGAGTCTGCAAAACGTCAGTCATTTGTGAACGAAAGAAGGGCACTCGTTATTCTTTGCACTTTTGACGTGATATATACAACTAAAAATTTTTTAGTAAATTAATCGCTTACTTAATTATACCTTCTCTTGTGTACAACTTATAACGATATACACTTGTCTTTCCACTTAATGTAATATGCATGTAAGCATTATCACATACGATGATGGTACACTTTGGCAATTAGCCTTAAATAATGAAACGGTATTTTTTCTGAAATGGAAGAATGACGTTTGTATTTTGGCTCATGTTTGCAATACATTTTTGAGGTTATAAAATGTTACATTTGCCTGTAGAGGTGTAAAAGCACAAATAAATGTACACTTCATCAAAAGATGTTCCTGCGCAGTGTGCTACATAATATTTTAATTGGTAATTTTTGAATGCTTATAAGGTGTTTATGTTGTGTCAGCCGGAGGGAATTTGTTAATAGAAATTTATTGTAGCACTTTCTCGTGTCATAAAAAACATGCAATCGTCAAATCATATGCCGCAAAAACATTATTATATAATGCTGTATCATTATTTCATTAAATGCTTAATGATGGAAAAAGAGAATGGTGCTTTAAGCATATGTCATACAAATTCTATAAACATTCACAAAACTACAAACCCCAATATAGCTTTTAATAGCTTTATTTAACAGATTTTCTTTACAATGGGATTTTTAAAGAGCTATAGGAAAATTAAAACAAGTAAAAGCGTGCTAATTTCGGCCGGACCGAATCTTATATACCCTCACCATGGAGCGCATTTGTCGATTTCTTTTCCTGACATATTAGAGCGATATTAAAATATGATGCGGTTTAGACCACAATTAAATTATATGTTGAAACCTGTATAAAATGTCAGCCAATTCCAATAAGAATTGCGCCCTTTGGGGGCTCACGGAGTAAAATATAGAGATCGATTTATATGGGAGCTGTATCGGGCTGTAGACCGACTCAGACCATAATAAAAACGTATGTTGATGGTCATGAGAGGATCCGTTGTACAAAATTTCAGGCAAATCGGATAATAATTGCGACCTCCAGAGGCTCAAGAAGTCAAGATCCCAGATCGGTTTATATGGCAGCTATATCAGGTTATGAACCGATTTGAACCTTATTTGACACAGTTGTTGAAAGTAAGAATAAAATAAGTCATGCAAAATTTCAGCCAAATCGGATAGGAATTGCGCCCTCTAGAAACTCAAGAAGTCAAGACCCCAGATCTGTTTATATGACACCTATATCAGGTTATAAACCGATTTGAACCATACTTGGCACAGTTGTTGGATATCATAACAAAACACGTCGTGCAAAAATTCATTTAAATCGGATAAGAATTGCACCCACTAGAGGCTCAAGAAGTCAAGATCCAATATTGGTTTATATGACAGCTATATCAGGTCATGGAACGATTTGATCCATACTTGGCACAGTTGTTGGATATCATAACAAAATATTTCGTGCAAAAATTCATCCAAATCGGATAATAATTGCGCCCTCTAGAGGCTCAAGAAGTCAAGACCCAAGATCGGTTTATATGGCAGCTATTTCAGGTTATGGACCGATTTGAACCATACTTGGCACAGTTGTTGGATATCATAACAAAATACGTCGTGCAAAATTTTATTCCAATCGGATAAGAATTGCGCACTCTAGAGGCTCAAGAAGTCAAGACCCAAGATCGGGTTATATGGCAGCTATATCAAAACGTGAACCGATATGGCCCATTTACAATACCAACGGACCTACACTAATAAGAAGTATTTGTGCAAAATTTCAAGTGGCTTTTTTCCTTCAGAAGTTAGCGTTCTTTCGACAGACAGACATATAGACGGACGGACATGGCTAGATCGACATAAAATGTCGCGACGATCAAGAATATATATACTTAATGGGGTCTCAGACGAATATTTCGAGTAGTTACAAACAGAATAACGACATTAGTATACTCCCCATCCTATGGTGGAGGGTATAAAAACACACATAAAATTCAGAAAAGGCTTGAAATCTTTATTTGAATCGATAGTACGGCCCATATAATTTAATGTTTGAAGATTATTTCATGTAAATATAGACCGTGGCTGCGCCTCAAATTGTCAATCCACTTAGTCCAATTTGGCATATTCTTTCCAACATTTTGGCCGGAATCTCACTAACAAATGCTCCAATGTTGTCTTCCAATGCGCCAATTGAAGCGGGCCGATAGTGAAATAAAATGTTTACGGAACTCGCCTCTCAATAAGTCCATTGTTACGCATGCTGTGTTGTATGTGGCACCGTCTTGTTGAAACCACATGTCATGTAAGTCAAGCTCTTGCATTTTAGGCAAAAAAAAGTCACGATAGCGCTCACCATTCACAGTTACGTTACGATTGGCATCATCTTCGAAGAAGTTCGGTCCAATGATGCCTCTTGCACATAAATCGCACCAAACTGTGACTTTTTCTGAAAGCATTGGTAGCTCTTGCAATGCATCTGGCTGATTTTCACTCCATAATCGACAATTCTGCTTTTTTACGTACCTATTGAGCCAATAATAAGCTTAACAAGTAAAAGCGTGCTAAGTTCGGCCGGGCCGAATCTTATATACCCTCAACCATGGATCGCATTTGTCGAGTTTTTTCCCGCCATCTCTTCTTAGGCAAAAAAGGATATAAGAAAAGGTTTGCTCTGCTATTAGAGCGATATCAAGATATGGTCCGGTGTAAAATGTCAGCCAATTCGAATAAGAATTGCCTCCTTTGGGGTCTCAAGAAGTAAAATAGAGAGATCGATTTATATGGGAGCTGTATCGGGCTATAGACCGATTCAGACCATAATAAACACGTATATTGATGATCATAAGAGAATCCGTCGTACAAAATTTCAGGCAAATCGAAAATAATTGCGACCTCTAGAGGCTCAAGAAGTCAAAATCCCAGATCGGTTTATATGGCAGCTATATCAGGTTATGAACCGATTTGAACCTTATTTGACACAGTTGTTGAAAGTAAGAAATAAATACCATGCCATGCTAAATTTCAGGCAAATCGGATAAGAATTGCGCCCTCTAGAAATCAAGTCCCCAACCGACCTACACTAATAAGAAGTATTTGTGCAAAATTTCAAGCGGCTAGCTTAACTCCTTCGGAAGTTAGCGTGCTTTCGACAGACAGTTGGACGGACGGACAGACGGACATGGCTAGATCGACATAAAATGTCAGTACGATCAAGAATATATATACTTTATGGGGTCTTAGACGAATATTTCGAGTAGTTACAAACAGAATGACGAAATTAGTATACCCCCCATCCTATGGTGGAGGGTATAAAAATAAAATGGAAAAATGGAAAAAGCATGCAATGAACTTTCTTAACAAAGCATGCATTTGATAATAAATATCAATAATTTGCAAGCGTTGTTCGCTTGTAAAATTATTTATGGTTAAATTGTAGAACAAATCCATAAAAAAAGTAATTTCAGTCAAATCGGATAAGAATTGGGCCCTCTATGGGCTCAAGCAGTGCAAGCGAGAGATGGGTTTATATTTTGTTTCGATCTCTTGCTACTAAAAATTTAATTTGAGTTATACAGCGCTCAGAGGAATAAATATTGATATATATATATAACATTTATGCCTTCGAACACCTGTACTTAATAAAAGCTTTTATGCCCAGCATAATAGGATGTGGGTATACAAATCTGGTCATTCCGTTAGTATCACCTCGAAATATTGAGCTAAAACCCAAAAAAGTATTAATATTGTTGATCATCTCAACATTTTGAGACGATCTATCCATGCCCGTCCGTCCGTCTCTCGAAATCACGATAGCGGTCTAACGCGTGAAGCCAGCCGTTTGAAAATTTTGCACAGATACTTACTGTTGGTGTATGTCATTTGTGGATTTCAAATGTGCCATAAAATCTGATCAGATTTGGATATAGCTCTCATATAAACCGATGTCCCAGAAAAACTTCTTAAACAGCAATTTTTGTCCGATATGGCTAAGATTTTGCATGCTGTGTTCTTTTATGACTTTCAAAAACTGTAATGAGTAAAGTCTAAATTGGTCTATAACCTGGTATAGCTCCCATATAAAACGATATGCCGATTTGACTTCTATAGTCCCTGGAAGCCGCAATTTTTGTTTGATTTAGCTAAATTTTGTTCATAGTGTTCTGTTATGACTTCCAACAACTGTGGCATGTGCGGTACAAATTGCTTTAAAACCAGATACAGCTTTCATATTAACGGATCTCCTTATTTGACTTCTTGAGCCCCAGAAAGTCGCAATTTTTGTCCGGTTCAGGTAAAATTTTGCACATAATGTTCTGGTATAACTTCCAACAACTGTACGGTCCAAATCGGTCTTTAACCTGATATAGCTCTCATATAAATCGATCTTTGACTTCTTGAGCCCTTACAAATCGCAATTTTTGGCCAATTTGGATGAAATGCAATGTTAAGACTTGCAATAACTGTGCCAAGTACGGTCCAAATCCATCTATAACCTGATATAGCTCCCATATAAACCGGTCTCTCAATTATCTTTGTACGGTTCCTAGAAGCTTTATTTTTTGCTGGTTTGACAGAAACTAAATGGAATTTTAAAAATTCGCGTCACCCAAAAAATCACAGAAATATATATTGATTTATTGCTAACTATAGGTTTACTTAGGTTGGGTTGAAAAGAGGGTGTGGATATTAATCCGCCCTATGGACATACACTTAAGCCAGTAAACGGTTTATTTTGCGCTCTAAAAACTAAAAAGTAATCTCGAAGAAGAAAATGGTTTATGTGTGGTATTGTGTCCCCACCTAAGTATCGGTGTCTTTTAGCTGCGAAAGGGACAATGACATAGGAAATGCTCCAACGTCTCATCATCTTCCCACATACCCTACACTTGTTATCACTTCCCGCACCGATCCCGTAGTCCTATTTGTCCTGTTATTAGAAGTTCTTGGGTTCTCACTGTAGACTCCCAAGCCTACTCTGTCCTCTCGCTATGATTCATCAGTGTAATATGATCTTCCAGATGGCAATACAAAGTTTCCGCCAGTCCAAGACTATGCCGCTGGCAGCGGTGCCTCGCACTTGACCTCAAGGTTTTTCCAGGTTTCCTATCGTCGCCTCGGTTATGCCGCGTTGATATTAGCTACTCCCATCCTCAATCCATTCTCCCATCGATTAAGTCTCATAATCGCAGTGGCTGCCTCACACTTAATCTGTATGTCAATAGGTCGGATATCTAGAACAGTTCCGCCTATGCCAAGACAACATGTGTCGCACTTCTTCTCCATAGAAGTTGTATCGCACTTCTTCTCCATAGCAGTCCACCAAGCCCCATTTCGAGCTTACGGCCAGTTTACATAGTGTCCAACATCTGTGAGCCTTCTTAGTGCGCTCCTGAATGTGACACTTAGAATTAAGTTTCCTATACAAGATCACTTCTAAGTATTTGATCTTGTCAGATATCGAGATCGTTTTATTGAGGAAACGTGATGCGTCAAATTGGCCAACCTTCATCTTCCTCGTAAACAGGCAGATTTCAGTTTTCTCTGGGTTAACATTGAGACCTCTCGGTATAGCCCAGTCATATGCAATATGCAAGTACCTTTCAACCCTTCTGCATAGCTGGTTCGGATCAGAACTATTATAACATCATCTGTATAGCAGATTAATATCCCGTAATAGATTATTTATGGTGGTCACCCAAAAGAGCGGCAATAAAATCCCCCATGTGCCCTTTTATACCCTCCACCATAGGATGGGGGATATACTAATTTCGTCATTCTGTTTGTAACTACTCGAAATATTCGTCGGAGACCCCATAAAGTATATATTTTCTTGATCGTCGCGACATTTTATGTCGATCTAGCCATGTTCGGCCGTGTTTTCGTCCGTCTGTCCGTCCGTCTGTCTGTCGAAAGCACGCTAACTTCCGAAGGAGTAAAGCTAGCCGCTTGAAATTTTGCACAAATACTTTTTATTAGTGTAGGTCGGTTGGTATTGTAAATGTGCCATATCGGTCCATGTTTTGATATAACTGCCATATAAACCGATCTTGGGTCTTGACTTCTTGAGCCTCTAGAGTGCGCAATTCTTATCCGAATAGAATGAAATTTTGCACTACGTGTTTTGTAATGATATCCAACAACTGCCAAGTATGGTTCAAATCGGTTCATAACCTGATATAGCTGCCATATAAACCGATCTTGGGTCTTGACTTCTTGAGTTTCTGGAGAGCGCAATTCTTATCAGATTGGAATTTTTCACGACATGTTTTGTTGTGCTATCCAACAACTGTATGATTCAAATCGGTTCATAACCTGATATAGCTGCCATATAAACCGATCTGGGATCTTGAATTCTTGAGCCTCTAGAGGTCGCAATTATTATCCGATTTGCCTGAAATTTTGTACGACGGATCCTCTCATGACCATCAACATACGTGTTTATTATGGTCTGAATCGGTCTATAGCCCGATACAGCTCCCATATAAATCGATCTCTCTATTTTACTTCTAGAGCCCCCAAAGGGCGCAATTCTTATTCGAATTGGCTGACATTTTGCACAGGTCTCCAACATATAATTTAATTGTGGTCTAAACCGGATCATATCTTGATATCGCTCTAATAGCAGAGAAAATCTTTTCTTATATAATTCTTTGTCAAAGAAGAGATGCCAGGAAAAGAACTCGACAAATGGGCTCCATGGTGGAGGGTATATAAGATTCGGCCCGGCCGAACTTAGCACGCTTTTACTTGTTTTGCCTTGTATTTAAGTCATGGGACCCGAATTTAATCCACTTGTTCCCTAGCATATGGTTCATTCAGTCTCTAAAGACCCGGTACAGCTGGTACTGGTCTAAGGATTGGATCAATGTGCCGCTCAGTGTGAGTGTCGAAGGATTTTTATATTTCATGCACAACCTCGTGCAGGGCAGTCTCCATCGAACTCCCCTACACATAGGCATGCTGTTCGTATTTGAACAGTTCACTGGATGTCCTACTCATTATCATGGTATTCACAGAGCGTTCCATGGTTTTGAGTAGAAAGAACGTAGGGCTTATAGGCGTGTAGGCCTTTGGTGTCGCATAATTTCCCTTGCCGGATTTGAGTATTAATACCACCCTTGCCACTCCTAGGCCAGATGAGGCGCCAGATAGTCGGCCTCCTTTCGTAGTAACGCAGGTTATATTTCATCAGATCTGGATGACTTAAATGGTTTGAAGCTCCTAAAGGCTTCCGTGATTATAAATTCCGGTACGATAAGTCTTCGATCAACCTCATTATTCCAAGATTTCGGTGTCTTCGTGAACCCCGTCATATGCTGTGGTAAATGTGTTTTCATCAAAAACCTCAACATTTCCTCCGTTGTCTCTGCTCTCACTCCCATGTCGTCTAGTAACGTTACATTTTGGACATGGGTTTTTGAGAGAAACTTTTTCATTTTGGTGGCGTCTTTAACGCTATCGACCTGTTCGCAGATAAGCTTTCAGGAGGCACGTTTTGCCGCATTGCTAATTTTATTGTATTCGTTGAGCTGTGTGTAATACACATCCCAATATACTTCCGCTTCTTTACGACGTGCTCTATTATAAAGTCTGTGTATCTCTTTCTCAATGTTCCGAATCTCCTCGATCATCCGCGTTTTTCTTGGGCTGATTTCTTTTCTCGAAGAGGACAAATATCTTCGAAAATCTCCACTAGTATAGTCCTGTTGACATTGTCGTCAATGTCTTCTATGCTCCGACAATCTAAATTATCTTGCCCTAGTCTTCTTCTAAGTAGTCTTCGAAATGATGGTCAGTAGAATTTCAACTTATTACAGAAGCTTATCGGATTCGGCGCTGGCCGTGCAATTCTAAACCTAATGTAGCGTCTGTCTTAAAAGGTATGCTCAATGGAGACACTCCAATCCTGAACCATATTGATTAAATTTGATTTTAGATTGTCACATCTAAAACCTCCTCCCTAATCCTATAAACAAAGGTAGCGGTGTTACCAATATTAGGTGTTATTAGGTAGATAGTATTCAAGATTTCTGCTAGGGCTTGGCCCCGCTAATTAATGTTGGTACTACCCCACGAAATGTGGTGAGAGTTCGCATCGCATCCTATAAGTACCTCATTTTACTGTCTGTTTTACTTTCCTCAACAATCGTTGCAGCTCCGACGTAGGTGGCGGTTTCGGAGAGTGGAAAGGCGGACAAAGTGATGCCAGGTATGCTCCGCCGTCTTCCTATCCTATCATTGTTGCAACCGACGTTGACAACTCTGGGAAAATAAATAACTTAAATTTTTATGACAAATAACGCAGGACCCCGGACGAGTACCAGTGTTAGCATAAAATAATTGGATGTTGATATGGTTCAGTTCAGAAATTTGTTCCGGGTCGTCCATGGCCCCTGAATTAAGGGAATATGAATCTTGCCCTTGCTGCTTTAACTTAAAATCGGTCTATAAATTGATATAGCTCCCATATAAAAAGATATCCCGATTTGATTCTTGAGCTCTTACTAGCCGAATTTTTTGTCCGATTTGGCTGAAATTTTGCATGCGGTGTTTTATTATGACCTCCAACAAATGTGCCAAATAAGGTCCTCAGACTGATAAAGCTCCCTTGTAAACTGGTCCTTCGTTCATCCTTGTTCGGTTCCTTTTTTTAGCACATACGTAGAACATCCGTTTAAGTTGACACATGTTGTTCAAATTTTATTCAACGTGTCTTCTTTTCAAAGCAAAAAAGAAAAAGTTAAGGTTGCCTTCTATATTTCGGGATTAGAGAACACAAAAACAAATATTTAACATCCAAATCGCTTTATTGTTTTTCAAAATATTCCCCATTAAGATCTACACACTTTTGCATGCATTTGAACCAATTGTCGAAGAGCTTTTGCCACTCTAATTGAGGTATCTCCAAAACATGCATTCTGAACGCATCAACCGCTTCTTCAGGTGTCGAAAATCTTTGACCTCTCATTTTAATTCTTTTCGTACCGAAATTTTGTCATGAGGTGAAATTTAGGGTGGTGCATATATGTATTTGGTGGCGTTTTAGTATTAAGAGCACACAACAAGCCGATTGAAGGTTTGGGTGTATGTCCATAGTGGCATGGGGCGGATTAATATCCGCACCCTCTTTTCAACCTGACTTACCCAAACCTTTGTTTGGCAAAATTATCTATATCTAAATCAATTTCTACCAAATTAAGCACGCATACTGCTAGATGCTAAAGAAAAGAATTTGGGAATATTTGTTGATTATTCCGATTGCTATGGCTTTTTAAGCGAAAATCGGACGTGCATATACAGTGGGAAGCATAAGCGAGAGGAGGTTTTCCATTTTGCATTTCTTTCAAACATGAGGATCGCCACCTCCACATGAAAATTTAGCTACAACTACAACAAAGCCATTCAAAAAGAGAATAACAACCTTGCTTTGTGGTAATCAGAGATTATCCCTTTGACGGTATTTTAGGTTTTCGTTAAAAGTTGTAAACGTTCAAAACGTCATATACTTGTATAAAACGTATAAAAAGTAGTAAAGTTAAGCACTAACTCGTCGTCTTAGCGAAGCCATCAACTCAAAAATTTTAACGACCTTTGAAACCATCACACCTACCGATTTCTGATAAGCAGCTAGCTGTTCGTCGGGTAGGGGGGTTCAGTTCCTGCATTATTTGATCAAATTTCCATTACAAGCATCTGTTACAAACTCCCGATTTATTTTAGGTTTAATAATTCAAACCGATAGGTTCAGAAATATCAAATTCACCTTTTAAACACAACAACAAAACTTAATTCAATCGAACGATATTAGTTCAATCATTAAAATTGCAAAATACTTCGATCCTGGCTGGAGTTGGTCCTCGCCGGCCGATATTCCTACGTGACGGAAAAAATTAGTTAAGGAACCCCTCAAGTTCAACAAGAAACTTTATACTTCTAACAAGGATTTTTTATTCCTTTTACCAAATATAAAAATTTAATATAATTCAAGTTCTAATTAACCTTAGTCAAAATTTATTTTCTTGTCCATAAAGGGTAAAACTTTGAGGTATGTTTTGTATATATACAATACAAACAAAATATAAATTAGCAAGAGAAAAGATACATGTAAACTGCGGAACAACATGAATAAATGGGAGAGTAATGTGGAATCTAATTTATACTCCTCACTGACAGAGATTGATGCAAGTCGAAATCGTATATATAAAACCCTAATATTGGGTTGCCCAAAAAGTAATTGTCGGTAATATAGTAGTAATATAGTCGGCGTTGACAAATTTTTTCAACGGCTTGTGACTCTGTAATTGCATTCTTTCTTCTGTCAGCTATCAGCTGTTACTTTTGGCCTGCTTTAGAAAAAAAGTGCGCGAAATTTTGTTTACATTTGTTTGTTTGGCGTCAATTTTAATATGGGTACCACATGTATTGAAAGAAATTCATTTAACAAACCGAATCAACGCTTGTGATATGCACCTTAAACGCAATGAATTCGATCCGTTTTTAAAACGAATCATAACTGGAGATGAAAAATGGATTGTTTACAACAACGTTAGTCGAAAACGATCATGGTCCAAGCATGGTGAACCAGCTCAAACCACTTCAAAGGCTGATATCCACCAAAAGAAGGTTATGCTATCTGTTTGGTGGGATTGGAAGGTTGTGGTATATTTTGAGCTGCTTCCAAGGAACCAAACGATTAATTCGGATGTTAACTGTCAACAATTGGACAAATTGAATACAGACATAAAGGAGAAGCGACCAGAATTGGTCAATCGTAAAGGTTTCATATTCCACCAGAACAACGCTAGACCGCACACATCTTTGGTCACTCGCCAAAAACTGAGTGAGCTTGGCTGGGAACTTTTGTCGCATCCACCAAATAGCCCTGACCTTGCACCATCAGACTACCATTTATTTCGATCTTTGCAGAACTCCTTAAATGGTAAATCTTTCGGCAATGATGAGGCTATAAAATCGCACTTGGTTCAGTTTTTTGCAGATAAAGGCCAGGAGTTCTATGAGCGTGGAATACTAAATTTGCCAGGAAGATGGCAAAAGGTTATCGAACAAATGGCAATTATATATTTGATTAAAGTTCATTCTAAGTTTTATTAAAAATGCATTTATTTTTTTTTTAAAAATCCGCAATTACTTTTTGGGCAACCCAAAGTTGGCAAATTTAGTATTCCACGCTCATAGAACTTCTGGCCTTTACCTGCAAAAAACTGAACCAAGTGCGATTTTATAGCCTCATCATTGCCGAAAGTTTTACCATTTAAGGAGTTCTGCAAAGATCGAAATAAATGGTAGTCTGATGGTGCAAGGTCAGGGCTATATGGTGGATGCAACAAAAGTTCCCAGCCAAGCTCACTCAGTTTTTGGCGAGTGACCAAAGATGTGTGCGGTCTAGCGTTGTCCTGGTGGAATATGACACCTTTACGATTGACCAATTCTGGTCGCTTCTCCTTGATGGCTGTATTAAATTTGTCCAATTGTTGACAGTAAACATCCGAATTAATCGTTTGGTTTCTTGGAAGCACCTCAAAATATACCACACCCTTCCAATCCCACCAAACAGACAGCATAACCTTCTTTTGGTGGATATCAGCCTTTGAAGTGGTTTGAGCTGGTTCACCATGCTTGGACCATGATCGTTTTCGACTAACGTTGTTGTAAACAATCCATTTTTCATCTCCAGTTATGATTCGTTTTAAAAACGGATCGAATTCATTGCGTTTAAGGTGCATATCACAAGCGTTGATTCGGTTTGTTAATTGAATTTCTTTCAATACATGTGGTGCCCATATTAAAATTGACGCCAAACAAACAAATGTAAACAAAATTTCGCGCACTTTTTTTCTAAAGCAAGCTAAAAGTAACAGCTGATAACTGACAGAAGAAAGAATGCAATTACAGAGTCACAAGCCGTTGAAAAAATTTGTCAACGCCGACTATATTACCGACAATTACTTTTTGGGCAACCCAATACATCAGGTTATAGACCGTACATAGCACAGTTGTTGGAAGTCATAACAGAACACTACATGCAAAATTTTAGGCAAATTGGACAAAAATTGCGGCTTCCAGGGGCTCACGAATTGAAATTGGGAGATCGGTTTATATAAGCTATATCCAAATCTGAACCGATATAGCTCATTTGCAATCCCCAACGACAAACATCAATAAGAAGTATATGGGCAAAATGTCAAGCGGCTCGCTTTACGCGCTTGACCGCTATAGTGATTTCGACAGACGGACGTAAAATGGGTATAGTTTAATCTTTCTCGTGTACGTGTTTCAAAGTTCCTCTCAAAATAAATGGTTATGCATGTTAGGCTCTTTAACTCATTACAGAAAATGCACCCAAGCTTTGTAAACCCCAACGAAAAGCCTGCATTGCGTACAAGATTATCCGTTGCACAACTTAATGTCGATCAATTATACATTATTCTATACTGGTTGACTTTGCTTATGCTGAAAAAATAAAATTAAATGGGATACCAAAAACAATTATTGTTAACACAGAGTAAAAAACATAAAATTTGCTTGAGAAATTTTCGGCTAATGATGAGATGGAATAGAATTTCAAGGCTTTTTGGGCTGTATTGATTTAACGTTGTGATTTATTTGTCTAAATCTTTCATCTTCGATAGTGACTCCACTATTCATGGGCAGATTGAAGGGGGACATATATTCATTGCTTCATCAGCTTCAATTTAAATTCTTCCTATCGCAAACGATTAAATAGGAAATTGAAGCCACATAGACTCATTCACTCACAGCCAAATAAAGTTACCTCTTTCCAGTATACATTTCGGCCCCCGTCAAGCGAATAGTCCCAAAGATAATGCCGACGAAGACAATTGGATAGCATCGTAATCGGGATGAGGGTGATAGTGCTGGTGTTTACAAGTCGATCCCTTAACAACTGACACCAATATAATCTATCGTTTTTATTAATTAACCAAAAACGTTGCAAGAAATTTCCTCAGATTTCAGAGCTGATTCTGTAATAATAGGGTCGAAGAGTATGGTGGACCCAACGACATGTTGTTCTTCATTTATAATTTGAAAATGTTTTGTGCTTTTCGTTGGCAGGATATCACGTAGTTAAGCAATTAACATGGGAAGTTTCGTCCGTTTCACTCGTTAAATGGTGGAATCTGCAAACAGGCAAAACAAGCGCACGAAAATGAATAAATATGGGTATATGTATGCTATGTACATTAGTGCGTAGAAGAACTGAAATTAAATATGGTTTTCAGCTTAAAATATGCTGACAGCTGAATATCGTTTGCATATACAAGTGTATGTTTTATATGGATTTGTACACATCTATATGCACTTTAATCTTTCAAGAATGTCAGAATGGCAGATTTATCATCGTAGTGTGGTCTGAGTCACCAGCCATTAACGTATTGAGAAGCATACAGAGGAAGTTAAAAGAAGTCGTTGGATACGGGCGATGTCTTATCATATGATTAGCCATTTAATAGCGAAGATGCGATGGCAACTCCAGAAGCAACCTCCAGTCATACATGAAGCCGGATAAAAAAGTTTGTATACCTACAGAAAAAAGTCAATGAATCATAACAAAATCTTCGTGGAAGTTTAAGAATATACGAGTACTCATCGTACTCATTCCTCACTATGACAAAATAATATCAAATTTTAACATCCACGTATTCGTATTTTAATCTACGATTAAATTGGAATTTTCGCATGTAATTACCGTCGTCGAATTAACTAATTAAGTCACGAAAGTTTTAGGCATGTCATATTTAGCAATTTCTTATTTAAAAATGCACAAATTCATATTTTTGAAAAGCAAACAAAACTGTTCCGTTTTGAATAATGTAATGCCCCATGCATTGATTATGTGCCGACTTTTTTCTGTCAGAGCACCAATGGAGGCCACTGTAGAGCAGATGTTAGCATAACCTCCTATGACGCTGAACACCTGGGTTCGAGTCCTGGCGAAAACAATTGGCGACAGTTGCGTGGTACACCCAAAGAAATAAGTGTGCTGATGTCAGCAAACACTGTCTGCTGATTTTAAATTAATTTTGCTGTTCTATCACTTGAATTGTCTTACAAACGAATATCGCTTGCAAATTATTAAATTTTACTATCAAAATGCGTGCTTTGTTAAGAAAGTTCATCGCGAGCTTCTTCCATTTCATGGACGAAGCTAATTTTTGGCTCAATGGGAACGTAAATAAGCAGAATTGACGATTTTGGAGTGGAGATCAGTCAGAAGCATTGCAGAAGCACACACATTGCATCCAGAAAAAGTCACAGTTTGGTGCGGTTTATAGGGTGTTGGCATCATTGGACAGTAGTTCTTTAAATATGATGCGAATCGTAACGTAACTGTGAATGGTGAGCGCTACCGTGAGATGATATCCAACTTTTTCTGCCCAAAATGAAAGACCTTAACTTGCATGACATGTGGTTTCATCACTTGTGTCACATGCCACACAGCACGCGTAACAATGGAATTATTGAGAAGCGAGTTCGGTGAACATTTTATTTTATGTGCGAATTAACGCTTTTAAAATATTTCTTGTGGGGCTATAATAAAGCTCATGGCTATACAGACAAGCCCGCTTCAATTGACGCATTGGAAAACAACAATGAAGCGGCCGGAAAGAGTATGCCAAATTGGACTAAGCGAATGGACCATTTGTGGCGCAGACACGGTCAACATTTACATGAAATAAACTTACTTTAATTGGCTTTGAAAGAATATTTGTTCCACTAGCCGAACGTAGAATAGCATTCCAAGCGCCTCGATCTTCTGCGCTCATTCTAAAATCTCTGACACCAGTTTCGAGGTGTCTCCCACAACTTGATCTTTCCATCGGGCTTTTGGTCTTCCCCATTTGCGTTTACCACCGTGTTTGCCTTCAAAGACTTCTTTGCTGGAGCTTCTTCATCCATTCTGACAACATGACCTAGCCAGCGCAGCCGTTGTATTTTGATGCGTGTAACTATGCTATCGTAGTCATACAGCTCGTGGTTCATACGTCGCCTACATTCTCCGTTAACGCAAACTGGTCCATATATTGTACGAAGAATCTTTCTATCAAATACTTCAAGCACTGCCTCATCTGCTTTCACAAGTACCCATGCTTCAGAACCATATAACAGCACGGGTAGTATCAGTGTCTTGTATAGTGTAATCTTCGTCTGTCGAGAGGTGGCCTTGTTTCTAAACTGCTTACTTAGTCCAAAGTAGCATCTGTCTCCTTGTCTAACCTCGTTTGGTATTAAATGGTTCGGAGAGATTCTTTCCTATTCTTACTGTGCTATCAGCAAGTGTCATCCTGCAGAGTCTTATTAATTAAGTAAGGAAACCAAACTCAGACATGGCTTGAAATACCTTTGAACGTAAGGGAGTATCGAAGGCGGCTTTGTAGTTAACAAAGAGATGGTAGGTGTTGATTTGTCCTTCACGGGTCTTTTCCAGGATTTGGCGCAATGTGAATATCTGGTCCAGGTTGGATTTACAAGGTCTAAAGCCGCATTGATAGGGCCCAATAATCTCATTGACTTTAGGTTTTAATCTTCCACACAGTTGAATATTTCTAGTAGGGTGCAAGATTCTCTATTAAGAGTAAAAGTTACATGGGTGCACTTACTACCTTTCGCTAAAATTCTCCATTTCTGAAGCCTTTGTTCTACAATACATCTACATACATACATCTACTTTGTAGATTAACTCTTCATGCCACAACTTGTCGAATGCTTGGGAGATCCCTATGAAAAACGGTGAACAGTACTGTTTGCTCTCATATGCTTTTGTTATAAAAGTTGCTATACGGTGCACTTGTTTTGCGGTGCTGTGACTCTCTCGAAAAACGAACTAGTGATCCGATATTACGTTGTGGTTCAATATATAAGGTTTTATTTTGGTCAGTACATTTTTTCAAATAATTTTGATAAAATTGATAAAAAACAAGTAAAAGCGTGCTAAGTTCGGCCGGGCCGAATCTTATATACCCTCCACCATAGATCGCATTTGTCGAGTTCTTTTCCCGGCATCTCTTCGTAGGCAAAAAAGGATATAAGAAAAGAGTTGCTCTGCTATTAAAACGATATCAAGATATGGTCCGGTTCGGACCACAATTAAATTATATGTTGGAGACCTGTGTAAGATTTCAGCCAATTCGTATAAGAATTGCGCCCATTGGGGCTCACGAAGTAAAATAGAGAGAACGATTTATATGGGATCTGTAGCGGGCTATAGACCGATTCAGACCATAATAAACACGTTTGTTGATGGTCATGAGAGGATCCGTCGTACAAAATTTCAGGCATATCGGATAATAATTGCGACCTCTAGGGGTCAAGAAGTCAGGATCCCAGATCGGTTTATATGGCAGCTATATCAGGTTATGAACCGATTTGAACCTTATTTGACACAGTTGTTGAAAGTAAAAATAAAATACGTCATGCAAAATTTCAGCCAAATCGGATAGGAATTGCGCCCTCTAGAAGCTCAAGAAGTCAAATCCCCAGATCTGTTTATATGACGGCTATATCAGGTTATGGACCGATTTCAACCATACTTGGCACAGTTGTTGGATATCATAACGAAATACTTCGTGCAAAAATTCATTCAAATCGGATAAAAATTGTGCCCTCTAGAGGCTCAAGAAGTCAAGACCCAAGATCGGTTTATATGGCAGCTATATCAGGTTATGAACCGATTTAAACCTTATTTGACACAGTTGTTGAAAGTAAAAATAAAATACGTCATGCAAAATTTCAGCCAAATCGGATAGGAATTGCGCCCTCTAGAAGCTTAAGAAGTCAAATTCCCAGATCTGTTTATATGACAGCTATATCTGGTTATGTACCGATTTGAACCAAACTTGTCACAGTTGTTGGATATAATAACAAAACACGTCGTGCAAAATTTCATTTCAATCGGATAAGAATTGCGCACTCTAGAGGCTCAAGAAGTCAAGACCCAAGATCGGTTTATATGGCAGCTATATCAGGTTATAAACCGATTTGAACCATACTTGACACAGTTGTTGGATATCATAAGAAAACACGTCGTGCAAAATTTCATTCAGATCGGATAAGAATTGCGCACTCTAGAGGCTCAAGAAGTCAAGACCCAAGATCGGTTTATATGGCAGCTATATCAGGTTATGAACCGATTTAAACCTTATTTGACACAGTTGTTGAAAGTAAAAATAAAATACGTCATGCAAAATTTCAGCCAAATCGGATAGGAATTGCGCCCTCTAGAAGCTTAAGAAGTCAAATTCCCAGATCTGTTTATATGACAGCTATATCAGGTTATGTACCGATTTGAACCAAACTTGTCACAGTTGTTGGATATAATAACAAAACACGTCGTGCAAAATTTCATTTCAATCGGATAAGAATTGCGCACTCTAGAGGCTCAAGAAGTCAAGACCCAAGATCGGTTTATATGGCAGCTATATCAGGTTATAAACCGATTTGAACCATACTTGACACAGTTGTTGGATATCATAAGAAAACACGTCGTGCAAAATTTCATTCAGATCGGATAAGAATTGCGCACTCTAGAGGCTCAAGAAGTCAAGACCCAAGATCGGTTTATATGGCATCAGGTTATCGACCGATTTGAACCATACTTGGCACAGTTATTGGATATCATAGCAAAACACGTCGTGCAAACTTTCATTCTAATCGAATAAGAATTGCGTACTCTAGAGGCTCAAGAAGTCAAGACCCAAGATCGGTTTATATGGCAGCTATATCAAAACATGGACCGATATGGCCCATTTACAATACCAACCGACCTAATAAGAAGTATTTGTGCAAAATTTCAAGCGGCTAGCTTTACTCCTTCAGAAGTTAGCGTGCTTTCGACAGACAGACGGACGGACGGTCGGACGGACAGACGGACGGATATGGCTAGATCGACATAAATTGTCACGACGATCAAAAATATATATACTTTATGGGGTCTCACACGAATATTTCGAGTAGTTACAAACAGAATGACGAAATTAGTATACCCCCCATCTTATGGTGGAGGGTATAATAAAATTGTATCGGGCTATAGACCGATTCAGACCATAATAAACACGTATGTTGATGGTCATAAGAGAATCCGTCGTACAAAATTTCAGGCAAATCGGATAATAATTGCGACCTCTAGAGGCTCAAGAAGTCAAGATCCCAGATCGGTTTATATGGCAGCTATATCAGGTTATGAACCGATTTGAACCATACTTTGCACAGTTATTGGATATTATAACAAAACACGTCGTGCCAAAATTCATTCAAATCGGATAAGAATTGCGCCCTCTAGAGGCTCAAGAAATCAAGACCCAAGATCGGTTTATATGACAGCTACATCAGGTTATGGACCGATTTGAACCATACTTGGCACAGTTGTAGGATATCATAACAAAACACGTCGTGCGAAATTTCATTCCAATCGGATAAGAATTGGGCACTCTAGGGGCTCAAGAAGTCAAGACCCAAGATCGGTTTATATGGCAGCTGTATCAGGTTTTGGACCGATTTGAACCATACTTGCCACAGTTGTTGGATCATAACAAAACACGTCGTGCGAAAATTCATTCAAATCGGATAAGAATTGCGCCCTCTAGAGGCTCAAGAAGTCAAGACCCAAGATCGGTTTATATGGCAGCTATATCAAAACATGGACCGATATGGCCCATTTGCAATACCAACCGATCTAGACTAATAGGAAGTATTTGTGCAAAATTTCAAGCGGCTAGCTCTAGTCCTTCGGAAGTTAGCGTGCTTTCGACAGACAGACGGACGGACATGGCTAGATCGACATAAAATGTCACGACGATCAAGAATATGTATACTTTATGGGGTGTGAGACGAATATTTCGAGTAGTTACAAACAGAATGACGAAATTAGTGTACCCCCATCCTAAGGTGGAGGGTATAAAAACGAAGCTAATAGACAGGGTTGTAAAGCATATTGAATGTGGTATTTATTGCACATCAAAGAGGCGTTTTCGCAAAAAATTCAGTGTAAGTACAACGTACGGCCTTGAAGCCTTCACACTTAATATGACTGATGAGTAATTCTAAACCAAATTACGAAGCGCATCCTATGGTGGTTGGTGTGCGTTGCGATCACTGGCTTTCCTTTTCCATTTGCAAAGAAAATCTCCGATCATTGAGATCGCCTCGAAAGAGAAACAAACAAGTAAAAGCGTGCTAAGTTCGGCCGGGCCGAATCTTATATACCCTCCACGATGGATCGCATTTGTCGAGATCTGCTATTAAAACGATATCAAGATATGGTCCGGTTCGGACCACAATTAAATTATATGTTGGAGACCTGTGTAAAATTTCAGCCAATTCGTATAAGAATTGCGCCCATTGGGGCTCACGAAGTAAAATAGAGAGAACGATTTATATGGGATCTGTATCGGGCTATAGACCGATTCAGACCATAATAAACACGTTTGTTGATGGTCATGAGAGGATCCGTCGTACAAAATTTCAGGCATATCGGATAATAATTGCGACCTCTAGGGGTCAAGAAGTCAAGATCCCAGATCGGTTTATATGGCAGCTATATCAGGTTATGAACCGATTTGAACCTTATTTGACACAGTTGTTTAAAGTAAAAATAAAATACGTCCTGCAAAATTTCAGCCAAATCGGATAGGAATTGCGCCCTCTAAAAGCTCAAGAAGTCAAATCCCCAGATCTGTTTATATGACAGCTATATCAGGTTATTGACCGATTTCAACCATACTTGGCACAGTTGTTGGATATCAAAACAAAACACGTCGTACAAAATTTCGTTCCAATCGGATAAGAATTGCGCACTCTAGAGGCTCAAGAAGTCAAGACCCAAGATCGGTTTATATGGCAGCTATATCAGGTTATGGACCGATTTGAACCATACTTGGCACAGTTGTTGGATATAATAACAAAGCACGTCGTGCAAAATTTCATTCTGATCAGATAAGAATTGCGCACGCTAGAGGCTCAATAAGTCAAGACCCAAGATCGGTTTATATGGCAGCTATATCAGGTTATGGACGGATTTGAACTATACTTCGCACAGTTGTTGGATATCATAACAAAACACGTCGTGCAAAATTTCGTTCCAATCGGATAAGAATTGCGCACTCTAGAGGCTCAAGAAGTCAAGACCCAAGATCGGTTTATATGGCAGCTATATCAGGTTATGGGCCGATTTAAACCATAACTGGCACAGTTGTTGAATATAATAACAAAACACGTCGTGCACAATTTCATTCTGATCGCATAAGAATTGCGCACGCTAGAGGTTCAAGAAGTCAAGACCCAAGATCGGTTTATATGGCAGCTATATCAGGTTATGGGCCGATTTGAACCATAACTGGCACAGTTGTTGGATATAATAACAAAACACGTCGTGCACAATTTCATTCTGATCGGATAAGAATTGCGCACGCTAGAGGCTCAAGAAGTCAAGACCCAAGATCGGTTTATATGGCAGCTATATCAGGTTTTGGACCGATTTGAACTATACTTGGCGCAGTTGTTGGATATCATAACAAAACACGTCATGCAAAATTTCATTTCAATCGGATAAGAATTGCGCACTCTAGAGGCTCAAGAAGTCAAGACCCAAGATCGGTTTATATGGCAGCTATATCAGGTTATGAACCGATTTGAACCATACTTGGCACAGTTGTTGGATATCATAACAAAACACGTCGTGCAAAATTTCATTTCAATCGGATAAGAATTGCGCACTCTAGAGGCTCAAGAAGTCAAGACCCAAGATCGGTTTATATGGCAGCTATATCAGGTTATGGACCGATTTAAACCATACTTGGCACAGTTCTTGGATATCATAACAAAACACGTCTTGCAAAATTTCATTCCAATCGGATAAGAATTGCGCACTCTAGAGGCTCAAGAAGTCAAGACCCAAGATCGGTTTATATGGCAGCTATATCAAAACATATACCGATATGGCCCATTTACAATACCAACCGACCTACACTAATAAGAAGTATTTGTGCAAAATTTCAAGCGGCTAGCTATATTCCTTCGGAAGTTAGCGTGCTTTCGACAGACAGACGGACGGACGGACGGACGGACGGACGGACGGACGGACGGACGGACGGACGGACGGACGGACGGACGGACGGACGGACGGACGGACGGACAGACGGACGGACATGGCTAGATCGACATAAAATGTCACGACGATCAAGAATATATATACTTTATGGGGTCTCAGACGAATATTTCGAGTAGTTACAAACAGAATGACGAAATTAGTATACCCCCCAGCTTATGGTGGAGGGTATAACAACAATAGCAAAACAAATTTATAAAGATATATATATAAAACAAGTAAAAACGTGCTAAGTTCGGCCGGGCCGAATCTTATATACCCTCCACCATGGATCGCATTTGTCGAGTTCTTTCCTGGCATCTCTTCTTAGGCAAAAAAGGATATAAGAAAAGAGTTGCTCTGCTATTAAAACGATATCAAGATATGGTCCGGTTCGGACCACAATTAAATTATATGTATGTTGGAGACCTGTGTAAAATTTCAGCCAATTCGTATAAGAATTGCGTCCATTGGGGCTCACGAAGTAAAATAGAGAGAACGATTTATATGGGATCTGTATCGGGCTATAGAACGATTCAGACCATTATAAACACGTTTGTTGATGGTCATGAGAGGATCCGTCGTACAAAATTTCTGGCATATCGGATAATAATTGCGACCTCTAGGGGTCAAGAAGTCAAGATCCCAGATCGGTTTATATGGCAGCTATATCAGGTAGTATATCAGAAAGTAAAAATAAAATACGTCATGCAAAATTTCAGCCAAATCGGATAGGAATTGCGCCATCTAAAAGCTCAAGAAGTCAAATCCCCAGATCAGTTTATATGACAGCTATATCAGGTTATGGACCGATTTCAACCATACTTGGCACAGTTGTTGGATATTATAACGAAATACTTCGTGCAAAAATTCATTCAAATCGGATAAGAATTGTGCCCTCTAGAGGCTCAAGAAGTCAAGACCCAAGATCGGTTTATATGGCAGCTATATCAGGTTATGGACCGATTTAAACCATACTTGGCACAGTTGTTGGATATTATAACAAAACACGTCGTGCAAAATTTCATTTCAATCGGATAAGAATTGCGCACTCTAGAGGCTCAAGAAGTCAAGACCCAAGATCGGTTTATATGGCAGCTATATCAGGTTATGGACCGATTTGAACCATACTTGGCACAGTTGTTGGATATAATAACAAAACACGACGTGCAAAATTTCATTCTGATCGGGTAAGAATTGCGCACGCTAGAGGCTCAAGAAGTCAAGACCCCAGATCGGTTTATATGGCAGCTATATCAGGTTATGGACCGATTTGAACTATACTTGGCGCAGTTGTTGGATATCATAACAAAACACGTCATGCAAAAATTCATTCCAATCGGATAAGAATTGCGCACTCTAGAGGCTCAAGAAGTCAAGACCCAAGATCGGTTTATATGGCAGCTATATCAAAACATGGACCGATATGGCCCATTTACAATACCAACCGACCTACACTAATAAGAAGTATTTGTGCAAAATTTCAAGCGGCTAGCTTTACTCCTTCGGAAGTTAGCGTGCTTTCGACAGACAGACGGACGGACGGACGGACGGACGGACGGACGGACGGACGGACGGACGGACGGACATGGCTAGATCGACATAAAATTTCACGACGATCAAGAATATATATACTTTATGGGGTCTCAGACGAATATTTCGAGTAGTTACAAACAGAATGACGAAATTAGTATACCCCCCATCTTATGGTGGAGGGTATAAAAATTAGGAATTCTAGGTTTATTCGAAATGTATAGACAGTTCTTTTCTTTTCTCTTAGATAGAAGATTATTAAAGAGACGTAATGTGGATGCGAAGAATTGCCTTATAGAGTTCAGACAATCTGTCCTCGAGTGTATAATTTTTCATCCTCTATTAGATCGTGCAAATTTCAGATGTACTAAATGTGCTCAATTGCCGATTTTCTTGTGAAGTAGGATAAGACTTCTGGTATTTAGATAGCTTTTAAATTGTACACTGAATTGTTAGCATGCGAACAGGGATATTCTCTCTTGCCGTCTTCGTTTAAAGACGTATCGTATAAAGTCAATTCAATTAGTATTATTTCATTGTAATTTTACATCAATCTCTATGCCTAGAATAAGAATGTATTTTTATGGCAGAGGGCGATTAAGGAAAAAATAAATACGAATGCAAATACAATAGGTTAAGAGAACATGTTATCTTGGCACAGGTTGGGCGAGGTAGACCACTCCCACCAGGGCACTGAAGACTATTTTGAGTACTCGGCCCATAGACATACATATTAAGTGTGAGGCAGCCTATGACATGGATAGACGATAGAAGCAAGTCATACCATCGCTTAGTAGAGGAGACGAAAGAAATGGAACAGGTATCTGAGACGACAACTGAGGTCGAATTCGAAGCACTGCTGCCAGCAGAACAGTCTTGGATGAACGGAACTCGCAAGTACAGAGTTCCGTTCGTGCCACACAAATGGAAATGGAAATTAAGCTAGAGGACAAAGTGGGCCTGCGAATCTATATTGAAAACCAAGAGACTGATATATCTTTCCTACTGCGTGACCATAATACGGTAATATAGGTGGAGATTCGAGCGATCACGGTGGTGTGGTGTAAACGCTAGGAACTCAAATGTAAACACCGTCACGGGCAGTAAACTGGCCATCAGGGCATTGGCAACCAGGACGGTAAAGTCACGAAAAGTCTTGGAATGTAAAAAAGATATTAACACCTTCTCTGAAGTCGTCAATATCCGCATTGTTTGGGGCATTTCCATAACGGAGTAAAAGAGAACGAAAGATCAGACGATTTGGTAGTGAAGGTCATAAGACTGCAGTCAATAAACTTCGTTAACACGGTTCGGGATAATGGCGTGGGCTACGAATGCGCATTTAACACTGGAGCAGTGAAACGGTCGTAGGACGACGAAAATTTTATGGAAAGATCCGTATCGTGGGAGGACGATGCTACTACTGAACGAAAGTAAGAAGGAGATCAGTATAGCTAACGGTATCATAACGAAACACATAGGACTACGAGCTGACTTATGCAAAATAGATGCGGCAAGCTATAGCACGTGTAGGGAAGAAAATTGGAAAATTTCCTGTTATTGCCCGGCTTTCGAAGCTAACAGACGCTGGCAATTACGTGGGAATAGAGAACCAGACACGAATCAACGTATGGGCGTGGTACGGACATTAGGAATTTTATTATCCAATGATTAAATATTGCCCTTTTTATACCCATCGCCGAAGGATGGGGGTATATTCATTTTGTCATTCCGTTTGCAACACTTCGAAATATCCATTTCCGACCCTATAATGTATATATATTCTTGATCAGCGTAAAAATCTAAGACGATCTAGACATGTCCGTCCGTCTGTTGAAATCACGCTACAGTCTTCAAAAATAAAGATATTGAGCTGAAACTTTGCACAGATTCTTTTTTAGGTTAAGTTCGAAGATGGGCCAAATCGGACTATATCTAGATATAGCCCCCATATAGACCGATCCGCCGATTAAGGGTCGTAGGCCAATAAAAGCCACATTTATTATCCGATTTAGTTGAAATTTGGGACAGTGAGTTGTTTTAGGCACTTCGGCATCCTTCGTCAATTTGGCTCAGATCGGTTTAGATTTGGATATAGCTGCCATATAGACCGATCCTACGATTTAGGGTCTTAGACCAATAAAAGCCACATTTATAATCCGATTTTGCTACAATTTGGAATAGTGAGTTATGTTAGGCTCTTCGACATCCTTCGTCAATTTGGCCCAGATCGGTCCATATTTGGATATAGGTGCCATATAGACCGATTTCTCGATTTAATGCTTTGGGCCCATAAAAGGCACATTTATTGTCCGATTTCGCCGAAATTTCGGACGTAGAGTTAAGTTAAGTCCCTCCACATATTTCTGCAATTTGGCCTAGATCGATCAAGATTTGCATATAGCTGCCATATAGACCTATATCTCAATTTAAAGTCTTGGCGCAAAAAATACGCATATATAATCCTATTTAACTGAAATTTGGCACATTGACTTATGGTTCAGATCGGGCTATTTTTAGAAATAGCTACTAAAAAGACCAACATTTTGTTATACATAATTGAACAATGACTTGTACTTATTAGTATTATTTGGTCCATATTGGATAATATTTCGATATAACTGCTATGGGACATAAGGTATGTAATTTTCATCGGATATTGATGGAATGTGGTTTACATATATACCCGAGGTGGTGGGTATCCAAAGTTTGGCCCGGCCGAACTTAACGCCTTTTTACTTATTTTTATTGTTGCCTTTCAAACAAGGCATTTCAAACATTTGCTTAAAATTACTATACCGCTATCCCTGATAGAACCGATTGGAATTGCAATATCCCCCGTAAAATGCGTCCAAAATTATTACAGGTCACTGTCATATCGAAGGTCATGCCTATGGACTCAAGGTTGCAATCAACGACTTCTGTAGTAGCTTTTGGAGCATCAGAAAACAAATTTTAAAACACAGAAATCCGTTTCATCGAATGTACATTAAGAAAACACTAAGATATTTCTGCATAAAAAATTCAGATATGAACTTAAAATTAATTTTCTTACACAAATTTCTATCTTATTCTTATTATTGGTCAATATTGGCCCATAAACAAAAAGTGCATATATATCCGCTCCTTAGTTGTTCGTACAAGAAAAATTGTTGATTCCATTTACAATTTTCAGTATGACTGTTATCATTAGTGTTATAATTTTGTATGGTGATTATATAAATCCCGGCTAGAACATTAACCACCTCCAAAAATCCTCCCTCCTATATTGAAAAATTCTTCAATTTAAGATTTTGACTTATGCGTAAGATTTTTGCAATGACAAGTGAAAGCGTGCTAAGTTCGGCCTGTCCGAATCTTACATACCCTCCACCATGGATCGCATTTGCCGAGTTCTTTTTTCGGCATCTCTTCTTTGGCAAAAAAGGATATAAGAAAAGATTTGCTCTGCTATTATTATATTATAACATGTTGGAGACCTGTGTAAAATGTCAGCCAATTCGAATAAGAATTGCGCCCTTTGGGGGCTCAAGAAGTAAAATAGAGAGATTGATTTATATGGGAGCTGTATCGGGCTATAGACCGATTCAGATCATAATAAACACGTATGTTGATGGTCATGAGAGGATCCGTAGTACATAATTTCAGGCAAATCGGATAATAATTGCGACCTCAAGAGGCTCAAGAAGTCAAGATCCCAGATCGGTTTATATGGCAACTATATCAGGTTATGGACCGATTTGAACCATACTTGGCACAGTCATTGGATATCATAACAAAACACAGCGTGCACAATTTCATTCCAATCGGATAAGAATTGCGTACTCTAGAAGCTCTTATCCGATTGGAATGAAATTTTGCACGACGTGTTTTGTTACGATATCCAACAATTGTGCAAAGTATGGTTCAAATCGGTCCATAACCTTATATAGCTGTCATATAAACCGATCTTGGGTCTTGACTTCTTGAGCGTTTAGAGAGCGCAATTCTTATCCAATTTGAATGAATTTTGGCACGTAGTATTTTGTTATGATATCCAACAACTGTGCCAAATATGGTTCAAATCGGTTCATAACCTGATATAGCTGCCATATAAACCGATCTGGGATCTTGACTTCTTGAGCCTCTAAAGGTCGCAATTATTATCCGATTTGCTTGAAATTTTGTACGACGGATTCTCTCATGACCATTAACATACGTGTTTATTATGGCCTGAATCGGTATATAGCCCGATACAGCTCCCATATAAATCGATCTCTCTATTTTACTTCTTGAGCCCACAAAGGGCGCAATTCTTATTCGAATTGGCTGACATTTTACACAGGTCTCCAACATATAATTTAATTGTGGTCCAAACCAGACCATATCTTGATATCGCTCTAATAGCAGAGCAAATCTTTTCTTATATCCTTTTTTTGCCTAAGAAGAGATGCCGGGAAAAGAACTCGACAGATGCGATCCATGGTGGAGGGTATATAAGATTCGGCCCGGCCGAACTTAGCACGCTTTTACTTGTTTAAACTTACCACCTTAACCTAAACAATTAAATATTTAAAGATTATCCTATTTGTAAGACTATTTTGCGTCTTTAACTACAGTTCACTGTTGTCTTCTCCCGAGGTCAATTTCTTAACTTTCAACGATATTCTATCTATAATTTAAATTTGCTGTTCTTACTATTTAAAATAAAAAATCCTTAATAGGAAGGAATGTTTCCATAAAAAGTTGGAAAACTGGTCAAGTTTTAATTAAGTTTGCTAAAATTTGGCTCGAATCTTTAAAATTAGGACAAACAATTTTTCAGTGTAGCGCTGGCGACACTTAGGAGGTAATTCCCGTGTAAAATTTTCTAATAAGTGATGTCGCTATGTGGAAATCGACAATGAAATCATTGAGCCTAAACTTGTATCGGACTGATATGAGAAAAGTATCCTTGCGGTTTCTTAATGGATTAAATATTTATGAGTAAATATGCATTAGCATGCAGTGTGTATTCCTATATAGCCCGTTATAAACTCCGTATCAAATGTTAGCTTTATTAATTCAATTTAAAAGTTCGTAGCGTAATTGCACACACACACACATATAAGAGAATGGAAAAAACTGAAAAGAAGTTTGTAACGCAATTGAATATAGGAATACTTTTACGTTAGATGCTCATATCAATCTTACCGCAAAGAAGTAAATTCTTTGCCAAATGCGCCACATCATGAAATGTTAAAAAGGATTCATTTTCCCATTTTATTCATTTGCCATTCCTAGATTCCATTCTCTGATGATTTTTGCAAACGTCAGCATTCGCCATAGCCTTTTTCCCCAACTTCCATTATTCTTCTTTTCATAGCCAAGTACGTATGTTACAGAGGCATTTGAACAAATTTTATGAAAATTTTTGGCTAAATACCAAGTAATAAAGACATACATAAAGGCTTGCATTCGTTGCACATGATGAACTCAAAAGATAAACTCAAAGACTTCGTCCAAATACCATCAGGCATGAATAAAAAATATAAGAAAATAGATGAATTGTATATTTTATGAAGTGAAGGAATGAACGATAAGGAGCTCTTCAACCGCCAGCTACTCTGCAGTACACGAAATGCTCCATCAGGATTTAGATACGTATACATTGAAGAACATGATTGACTTGAACGGCAATGGAAATGCATGTCGTCGAATAGCGTTCAAATGTATGCGTTGGGTTCCAAATTATATAATACTTATCGGCTATAACAGTGATACTTATCACTTGATGTATTCTACTCTGTTGTAAAACTGCCGCATACGGCAAAGAAGTTAAAACGGCGAAAAGTTTGACCGGTCCATACTATTGTAAGTTTTACTCATAACATTTCATGAGACGTTCGCGCATTAAATGTAAACTTCAAATCAATGTGACGGCTATAACATAAAGTGAATTCATGTTTACAATAAGGAAAGGATTGAATAGGGGAAGCGTGAGTATAACTAAACGTTCCGAATTTAATATTTATTGATCTTGATTGAAAAAAACTGTTGTTCCAAATTGAAAAAATCTTAAAATCCTTTTATACCTGTGAAATGGGTGTTGGGTGCCGAGACATAGAGGTTTAAGTGGAATGAAAATACAGACGATTTGGCTGTGAAAGCCAGAGAACTGCCGTCAATAAAATGGTTATTATGAAGCCTTTCGGGTCGATGCAGTCCAAGTTAAGGTCGGTTGGACGGCGAAAATCCTATGGAGAGATCAGGATTATGAGAAGACTAGGCTACTCCCGAAAGAATGCCAGCAGGAGGTGAGCGTAGCTTTCGGTATCATAACGGGACACATGGGACTGCAAGCTCACTTATGCAAAATCAGTGCGGCAAGTGATAGCATGTGCTCGGCTTTCGCGGTGGGGATATAATATCAGTTATGAACTAAATTGGGGGTGTGGTATGGAAAACAATTAAGGATTTTGTAATTAGCAAGGCATTCCTAACTTAGATTAACGTTTACGAGGTAACTTTGTTAGTATTTAGAGTGCACAACAAGCCGTTTACTGGCTTTGGTATATGTCCATAGTGGCATGGAGCAGATTAATATCTGCACCATATTTTCAACCTACCCTATCTGTGAAATGGATACAAATACTTCAAAATTTCTTATGGAAAATTTTAGTCGCTACTTTGTCCATGAATGGATCCATCGCCGATCACATTTGCTCATTAAACAAGAGCTAAACTATGCAAATCTTGCTAAAACACTATTTGTAGTCCGATTAGATCTTTTAATAGAATCATTGGGCTACTCAATTATTTTGTGTTAAATTTCGGCAAATAAACTTCAGTAATTTGATAGCAATTTTTATACCCTCAACCATAGGATGGGGGTATACTAATTTCGTCATTCTGTTTGTAACTACTCGAAATATGCGTGTAAGACCCCATAAAGGATATATATTCTTGTTCGTCATGTCATTTTAAGTCGATCTAGCCATGTCCGTACGTCCGTCTGTCTGTCGAAAGCACGCTAACTTTTGAAGGAGTAAAGGTAGCCGCTTGAAATTTTGTACAAATACTTCTTATTACTGTAGGTCGGTTGGTATTGTAAATGGGCCATATCGGTTCATGTTTTGATATAGCAGCCATATAAATCGATCTTGGGTCTTTATTTCTTAAGCCTCTAGAGTGCGCAATTCTTATCCGATTGGAATGAAATTTTGCACGACGTGTTTTGTTATGATATCCAATAACTGTGCCAAGTATGGTTCAAATCGGTCCATAACCTGATATAGCTGCCATATAAACCGATCTTGGATCTTGATTTCTTGAGCCTCTAGAGTGCGCAATTCTTATCAGATTGGAATGAAATTTTGCACGACGTGTTTTGTTATGATATCCAATAACTGTGCCAAGTATGGTTCAAATCGGTCCATAACCTGATATAGCTGCCATATAAACCGATCTGGGATCTTGACTTCTTGAGCAAATGAGGTCGCAATTATTATCCGATTTGCCTGAAATTATGTACTACGGATCCTCTCATGACCATCAACAAACGTGTTTATTATAATCTGAATCGGTCTATAGCCCGATACAGCTCCCATATAAATCGATCTCTCTATTTTACTTCTTGAGCCCCCAAAGGGCGCAATTCTTATTCGAATTGTCTGACATTTTACACAGGTCTCCAACATATAATTTAATTGTGATGCTAACCGCACCATATCTTGATATCGCTCTAACAGCAGAGCAAATCTTTTCTTATATCCTTTATTTGCCTTAGAAGAGAACTTAGCACGCTTTTACTTGTTATTTTTATTATTTATTGTAAAAGGGCCAAATCGGTCCATGCTTTGATATAGTTGCCATACAAACCGATCTTGGGTCTTGACTTCTTGAGCCTCTAGAGTGCGCAATTCTTATCCGATTTTATTGAAATTTTGCACGCAGTGTTTTGGTAGCACTTCCAACAACTACGCTAAGTATGGTTCAAATCGGTCCATGGTTTGATATAGCTGCCATATAAACCGAACTTGGGTCTTGACTTCTTAAGCCTCTAGAGGGAGCAATTCTCATCCGATTTAACTAAATTTGCAGGTAATGTTTTGGTAGCACTTTCAACAACTGTGCAAAGCATGATTTAAATAGCTGTCATATAAACCGATCTTGGTTGTTGCCTTCTAGAGCCAATAGAGCGCGCAATTCTCCTCCGATTTGGCAGAAATTTTACATGAGGTGTTTTGTTAAGACATACAATAACTGTGCGAAGTATGGCGCAAATCGATGCATAACCGATCTGTGATCTTGAGTTCTTAAACCTCTAGAGGGCGCAATTCTCATCAGATTTGGCTGAAATTTTGTACAACGGCTTCTCGCATAACCTTCAACATACGTGTATAATATAGTCTGAATCGATCAATAGCTTTATACAACTCCCATATAAATCTATCTCCCGATTTTGCTTCTTGAGCCCCTACAAGGCGCAATTTTTATCCGAATGAACTGAAGTATTACACAATGACTTCTACAATGTTCAGAATTCATTTATGGTCCGAATTGTACTAAAACTTGATATAGCTCCAATAGCATAACAGTTCTTATTCAATATTCTATATTTGTATAGAACTCAACAAATATGATCAATGGTGGAGGGTATATAAGATTCGGCCCGGCCGAATTTAGCTCGCTTTTACTCGTTTTAGTTTTGTTAAAAAAAGTAATCTAATTTTTATTTAATTTAAAGAAAAACAAGTAAAAGAGAGCCAAGTTCGTCCGGGTTGAATCTTATATACCTTCCACCATGGATCGCATTTGTCGAGCTCTTTTCGCGTATCTCTTTTTGGGACATCAAAGAATAAAATAAAACAAGTAAAAGCGTGCTAAGTTCGGCCGGGCCGAATCTTATATACCCTCCACCATGGATCGCATTTGTCGAGTTCTTTTCCCGGCATCTCTTCTTAGGCAAAAAAAAAGGATGTAAGAAAAGATTTGCTCTGCTGTTAGGGCGATATCAAGATATGGTCCGGTTTGGACCACAATTAAATTATGTGTTGGAGACCTGTGTAATATGTCAGCCAATTCGAATAAGAATTGCGCCCTTTGTGGGCTCAAGAAGTAAAATAGAGAGATCGATTTATATGGGAGCTGTATCGGCCTATAAACCGATTCAGACCATAATAAACACGTATATTAATGGTCATGAGAGAATCCGTCGTAAAAAATTTCAGACAAGTCGGATAATAATTGCGACCTCTAGAGGCTCAAGAAGTCAAGATCCCAGATCGGTTTATATGGCAGCTATATCAGGTTATGGACCGATTTGAACCATACTTGGCACAATTGTTGGATATAACAACAAAACACGTCGTGCAAAATTTCATTTCTATCGGATAAGAATTGCGCCCTCTAGAGGCTCAAGAAGTCAAGACCCAAGATCGGTTTATATGGCAGCTATATCAGGTTATGAACCGATTTGAACTATATTTGGCACAGTTGTTGGATATCATAGCAAAACACGTCGTGCAAAATTTCATTCCAATCGGATAAGAATTGCGCACGCTAGAGGCTCAAGAAGTCAAGACCCAAGATCGGTTTATATGGCAGCTATATCAGGTTATGGACCGATTTGAACTATACTTGGCACAGTTGTTGGATATCATAGCAAAACACGTCGTGCAAAATTTCATTCCAATCGGATAAGAATTGCGCCCTCTAGAGGCTCAAGAAGTCAAGACCCAAGATCGGTTTATATGGCAGCTATATCAGGTTATGAACCGATTTGAACTATATTTGGCACAGTTGTTGGATATCATAGCAAAACACGTCGTGCAAAATTTCATTCCAATCGGATAAGAATTGCGCACTCTAGAGGCTCAAGAAGTCAAGACCCAAGATCGGTTTATATGGCAGCTATATCAAAACATGGACCGATATGGCCCATTTACAATACCAACCGACCTACACTAATAAGAAGTATTTGTGCAAAATTTCAAGCGGCTAGCTTTACTCCTTCGGAAGTTAGCGTGCTTTCGACAGACAGACGGACGGACGGACGGACGGACGGACGGACGGACGGACGGACGGACGGACAGACGGACGGACATGGCTAGATCGACATAAAATGTCACGACGATCAAGAATATATATACTTTATGGGGTCTCAGACGAATATTTCGAGTAGTTACAAACAGAATGACGAAATTAGTATACCCCCCATCTTATGGTGGAGGGTATAATAATTGCTATGATTTGGAGCTATATAATGTTATATTTCGATTCATAGGAGAAGTCTTTCCATAAAATTTCAGTCAAATCGGATAAGAATTGCGCCCTCTAGAGGATCAAGAAGTCAAGATCCCAGATCGGTTTATAGGGCAGCTATATCAGGCTATGAACCGATTCGAACCACATTTGGCATAGTTGTTGGAAGTCATAAAAAAACAAGTAATGCAAAATTGCAACAGCGGATGGGAATTACACGTTCTAGAGGCTCCAGAAGTCAGCATAACAGATCGGTTTATATGACAGCTATAACAGATTTTGAACCAATTTAAGCCATACTTGGCACAGTTGTTGAAAATCAAAACAAAATACTGCCAAATCGGAAAAGAAATGCGCTCTCAAGAGGCACAAGAAGTCAAGATCCAAGATCGGTTTATATAGCAGCTATATCAAAACATGGGCCGATTTGGCCCATTTATAATACCAACCGACCTACAGTAATAAGAAGTATTAGTGCAAATTTCAAGCAGCTAGGTTTACTCGACAGACAGACGGACGGACATGGCTAGATCGATTTAAAAAGTCATGACGATCAGGAGTATATATACTTTATGGGGTCTTAGATGAATATTTTGAGGAGTTACAAACAAATTGAAGAAAAAATATACCCCCATTCTATGGTGGAGGGTATAAAAATGTTGAGCTTACTTTAAGTAGTTTAAAACCAGTAAGGAAGGGCAAAAGTCGGGCGTATAATAGTTGGTACTGTATAATACCTTACACCTACCCTTTAAGTACAATGTGGGACATATATCCAATTCTGAACCAATTTTGATGGACCTCGGGGAGCAAATATGTTCAAACTGTAAAAACTACGGTTGACATTGCGAGCAAACTTCTCAGATAATGTGGTAGTCGTCGAGGTAAGCGTTGTGCAAAATTTTGGCAAGATTGATCAATCTATGCGCTTGCAGTGGCTTTTGGGGTGAAAATCTGGCGATATACATATATGACAGCTATATCTAAATCTGGGCCGATTTCCATGAAATTCACCAGTAATATTGACAGTCATAAGAAACTCCTTCCAATTTCAATCCTTTCGACAGAATCGGATAACAAATTATCACTTTTTTGCAATATTTCTCAAAATCGGACGAACATATATATGAGAGTTATATCTAAATCTGAACTGATTTCGAATAAACCCCTCCGATACTGTAGCATTCGTCGAGGAAAGCGTATTGCAAAATTTTGGCAAGATAGATCAATAAATGCGCTTGCAGTGGCTCTAGGAGTAAAAATCTTGCGATATATATATATGAGAGCTATTCCTAAATCTGAACCGATTTCCATGAAATTCACCAGTAATGTCGTAAAAAAATCCTTCCTGCCAAATTCCGAGAGAATCGGTAAAGAAATGACCATTTTATTGCATTATTACTGAAAATCGGACGAACATATATATGGGAGCTATATCCAGATCTGAACCGATTTTTTCCAATTTCAACAGGCTTCGTCTCTAGGCCGAAAAACATGCCTTTACCAAATTTGAAGACGATCGGATAAAAACTGCGACCTGTACTTTGTACACAGACGGAGAGACAGACGGACGGACAGACAGACAGATGGACATAGCTATATCGAATCAGAAAGTGATTCTGAGTCGATCGGTATACTTACCAATGGGTCTATCTTTCTTTCTTTTGGGTGTTACAAACAAATTCACTGAGTTATAATACCCTTTACCACAGTAGTGGTGTAGGTTATAAAGAAAATGCGGATATTAATCGAAGCCCTGCCACTATGAACATATACCTTAGCCAGAAATCGGCTTGTTGTGCGCTCTAAATTCTAAAAATGGTATGCCATACCACGCTCAAACCGAGAAAACAGATTTGTTTTCTAGGTTTTTTTTTTGCCAACCGCAACTTTGCTGTTGTGACATTATGTTGTGCTACCAAAAATAATCATTTGGGTACGCTGCGCTTATTCGTTCTTCTCTTCTTGCTTGTGCTCTCCCTCAGGTTTTTTTCTCTCGTCTTATTACTCTTTAAAATTAGTTCTATTGGGTTGCCCAAAAAGTAATTGGGGATTTTTTAAAAGAAAGTAAATGCATTTTTAGTAAAACTTAGAATGAACTTTAATCAAATATACTTTTTTTACACTTTTTTCTAAAGCAAGCTAAAATTAACAGCTGATAACTGACAGAAGAAAGAATGCAATTACAGAGTCACAAGCTGTGAAAAAATTTGTCAACGCCGACTATATGAAAAATCCGCAATTACTTTTTGGGCAACCCAATATTAGTTTTGTCGTTGGTCGAGGGGAGATTTGAACTCATGATGTCATGTTTGGTAGTCTTTCATGCATCCCCTAGCCTACCGACATAATATTTTTAATGATGATACAGGGTAATAAGCTTTACTATAATAATAATAAGTTACTCAATAAAATAAATGAGTGTAGAAACCATTTTTAAAAAAGGTTTAATAAGAAATCCATTTTTTTAAGCCGAATTTACTTAAATAGGTTTTTAAAGAAAAAATAACAACAAAAATTTGGCCGGCCGGGGGACTCGAACCTCGGTTCCCGAATTCTTCAGTGGCATGTAACGATTTTATATGTACTACTAACTGCCGGAATGATAATTAGCACAACTACCTGTAAGGGGTTATTAGAATTCAGATATGGCAGTCATTACAACTATCATTAGATGATAAGTAAAACTACCGTAAGTTGTGCTAACTCCTTGACGGCACTGCTGAAAATAAAACGTGGTTGATATAATGGGCAGAAGCTAAATGAATTTATTTTTTATGGGAATGATTGATGGAACTGATATATCGGTAGGTAGCATCTTCTTCAAACCTTATTTATTGTATCGTGGTTAAGATAGCTTCTAAACTATGACAAGTAAAAAGGCGTTAAGTTCGGCCGGGCCGAACTTTGGATACCCACCACCTCGGTAAACCTCTCATCAAAATTCGGTGAAAATTTCATACCTTATGTCCCAGAGCAGTTATATCAAAATATGTTCCGATTTGGACCAAACACTAATAAGTACAGTAGCTACATCTAAAAATAAACCGATCTGAACCATATACGACACGGATGTCGAAAAGCCTAACATAAGTCATCTTGTCAAATTTCAGTGAAATCGTATTATAAATGCTCCTTTTATGGGGCCAAGACTTAAAATCGAGATATCGGTCTACATGGCAGCTATATTCAAATCTGGACCGATTTGGGCCAAGTTGCAGAAACACGTCGAAGAGCCTGACACAAAGCACTGTCCCAAATTTCGGCGAAATCGGACAATAAATGCCCCTTTTATGGTCCCAAAACTTTAGATCGAGAGATCGGTCTATATGGCAGCTATATTCAAATATGGACCGATTTTGGCAAAATTGAAGAAAGACGTCCAAGAGCCTAACTAAACTCACTGTCTCAAATTTCAGCAACATCGGACAATAACTGCGTCTTTTATGGCCCCAAAACTTAAAACCTAAATATCGGTCTATATGGCAGCTATTGATATTGCAGAAGTACGTCAAGGGGCTTAACTTAACTGACTGTCCCGAATTTCGGCGACATCGGACAATAAATGAGCATTTTATGGGCTCAAAACCTTAAATCAAGAAATCCGTCTATATGGCAGCTATATCCAAATCTAAACCGATCTGAGTGAAATTGAAGAAGGATATTGTAGGGCCTAACACAACTCACTGTCCCAAACTTCAGCAAAATGGGATAATTAATGTGGCTTTTATGGGTCTAATGCCCTAAATCGGAGGATCGGTCTATATGGCAGCTATATCCAAATCTGGACCGATCTGGGCCAAATTGACTAAGTATGTCGATGGACTTAACACAACTCACTGTCCCAAATTTCAGCAAAATCGGATAATAAATAAGGCTTTTATAGGGCTAAGACCCTAAATCGGTGGATCGGTTTATATGGCGGCTATATTAAGATATAGTCCGATATAGCCCATCTTCGAACTTAACCTGCTTATGAACAAAAAAAGAATTTGTGCAAAGTTTCAGCTTAATATCTCTATTTTTGAAGACTTTAGCTTGATTTCAATAGACAGACGGATAGACGGACGGACATGTCTAGATGGTCCTAGATTTAGAATATATATATATATACTTTATAGGGTCGGAAATGGATATTTCGATATGTTGCAAACGGAATGACAAAATGAATATACCCCGATTCTTCGGTGGTGGGTATAAAAATGACCAAAGTGCATTTCAAAAAATTGAAATAGTTTTGATATTGTTATCTTTTTATACCCTCCACCATAGGATGGAGGGTTGAACTAATTCCGTCATTCTGTTTGTAACTACTCGAAATATTCGTCTGAGACCCCATAAAGTATATATATTCTTGATCGACGCGACATTATATGTCGATCTATCCATGTCCGTCCGTCCGTGTGTCTGTCGAAAGCACGCTAACTTCCGAAGGCGTAAAGCTAGCCGCTTGAAATTTTGCACAAATACTTCTTATTAGTGTAGGTCAGTTGGTATTTTAAATGGGCCATATCGGTCCATGTTTTTATGTAGCTGCCATATAAACCGATCTAACTAACTAACTAAATTTTGCACGATGTATTTTGTTATCATATCCAACAACTGTGCCAAGTATGGTTCAAATCGGTCCATAACCTGATATAGCTGCCATATAAACCGATCTTGGGTCTTGACTTCTTGAGCCTCTAGAGTGCGCAATTCTTATGCGATCAGAATGAAATTTTGCACGACGTGTTTTGTTATGATATCCAACAACTGTGCCAAGTATGGTTCAAATCGGTCCTTAACCTGATATAGCTGCCATATAAACCGATCTTGGGTCTTGACTTCTTGAGCCTCTAGAGTGCGCAATTCTTATCCGATCAGAATGAAGTTTTGCACGACGTGTTTTGTTATTATATCCAACAACTGTGCCAAGTATGGTTCAAATCGGTCCATAACCTGATATAGCTGCCATATAAACCGATCTTGGGTCTTGACTTCTTGAGCCTCTAGAGGGCGCAATTCTTATCCAATTCTTAGCCTCTAGAGTGCACAATTCTTATCCGATTTGAATGAGTTTTTGCACGAAGTATTTCGTCATGATATCCAACGTCTGTGCCGAGTATGGTTGAAATCGGTCCATAACCTGATATAGCTGTCATATAAACAGATCTGGGGATTTGACTTCTTGAGCTTTTAGAGGGCGCAATTCCTATCCGATTTGGCTGAAATTTTGCATGACATATTTTATTTTTATTTTCAACAACTGTGTCAAATAAGGTTCAAATCGATTCATAAACTGATATAGCTGCCATATAAACCGATCTGAGATCTTGACTTCTTGACCCCTAGAGGTCGCAGTTATTATCCGATATGCCTGAAATTTTGTACGACGGATCCTCTCATGACCATCAACAAACGTGTTTATTATGGTCTGAATCGGTCTATAGCCCGCTACAGATCCCATATAAATCGTTCTCTCTATTTTACTTCGTGAGCCCCAATGGGCGCAATTCTTATACGAATTGGCTGAAATTTTACACAGGTCTCCAACATATAATTTAATTGTGGTCCGAACCGGACCATATCTTGATATCGTTTTAATAGCAGAGCAACTCTTTTCTTATATCATTTTTAGCCTAAGAAGAGATGCCGGGAAAACAACTCGACAAATGCGATCCATTGTGGAGGGTATATAAGATTCGGCCCGGCCGAACTTAGCACGCTTTTACTTGTTTTTGAAGTAAGTTTTTAGAGATATGAGAGACAAAATAATTGAAATTTAGTGGATTTTCAACGAATTTTTTAGTTGAGGTAGTTGTTAAAATAGGCGTACTACCATGTAGTACACAAAACTCCCATGCCTTCATGATTTGCAAATCCCGTTTCGAACATTTCGGAAGGTCAAAAAGTTTTTTTTTTGTTGTTTGTTCTTCAAATTTATTGTAGAAAATTCGGTTAAAAAATATGTATTTTGTTAAAAAAAACTTTAAATGGTTTTCAGTTTTTATACCCTCCACCAAAGGATGAGGGGTATACTAACTTCGTCATTCTGTTTGTAACTACTCGAAATATTCGTCTGAGACCTCTTAAAGTATATATATTGTTAATCGTTGCGACCTTTTATGTCGATCTATCCTTGTCCATCCGTCCGCCCGTCTGTCTGTCGACAGCACGTTAACTTCCGAAGGAGTAAAGCTAGCCGCCTGAAATATTGCACAAATACTTCTAATTAGTGTAGGTCGGTTGATACTGTAAATGGGCCATATCGGTCCATGTTTTGATATAGCTGCGATCTTGGGTAGTGACTTCTTGAGCCTCCAGAGAGCGCAATTCTTATCCGATTAGAATAAAATTTTGCACTTGCACGACGTGTTTTGTTATGATATCCAAGAGGGTGTTGACTTCTTGAGTCTCAAGAGGGCGCAATTCTTATCCGATTTAAATGAATTTTTGTTCGAAGTATTTTGTTATGATATCCAGCAACTGTGATAAGTATGGTTCAAATCGGTTCATAACCCGGTATAGCTGTCATATAAGCAGATCTGGGGACTTGACTGCTTGAGCTTCTAGAGGGCGCAATTCCTATACGATTTGGCTGAAATTTTGCATGACGTATTTTATTCTTACTTTCAACAACTGGGTCAAATAAGGTTCAAATCGGTTCATCACCTGATATAGCAGTCATATAAACCGATCTGGGATATTGACTTCTTGAGCCTCTAGAGGCCGCAATTATTATCCGATTTGCCTGAAATCCTCTCATGGATCCTCTCATGACCATTGACAAACGTGTTAGTTATGGTCTGAACCGGTCTATAGCCCCCATATAAATCGATCTCTTTATTTTACTTCTTGAGCCCCCAAAGGGCGCAATTCATATTTGAATTGGCTGACATTTTACACAGGTCTCCAACATATAATTTAATTGTGGTCCAAACCGGTATCGCTCTAATAGCAGAACAAATCTTTTCTTATATCCTTTTTTGCCTTAGAAGAGGTGCCTGGAAAAGAACTCGGCAAATGCGATCCATGGTGGAGGGTATATAAGATTCGGAGACTACCAAACATGAGGTAATGAGTTCACATCTTGGACGCAACAAAATTAAAAATTGTTTTTAGACAGTGGTACAGGGAGTGGCAGAAACGAAGGAGAAAAGCAGCGTGCGAGCCGGACAAAGAAAATAAAACACCACCATGCCGAAGTCGGCTTGCAAGCGAGTGCCTCTCAACAAAAAATTTTGACTTTGGGTCGTTGGTCGAGATTCAAAATAAATTGCTACAGGAAAATTAACACATTTTTATACCCTCCACCATAAGATGGGGGGTATACTAATATCGTTATTCTGTTTGTAACTACTCGAAATATTCGTCTGAGACCCCATAAAGTATATATATTCTTGATCGTCGCGACATTTTATGTCGATCTAGCCATGTCCGTCCGTCTGTCCGTCCGTCCGTCCGTCTGTCTGTCGAAAGCACGCTAACTTCCGAAGGAGTATAGCTAGCCACTTGAAATTTTGCACAAATACTTCTTATTAGTGTAGGTCGGTTGGTATTGTAAATGGGCCATATCGGTCCATGTTTTGATATAGCTGCCATATAAACCGATCTTGGGTCTTGACTTCTTGAGCCTCTAGAGTGCGCAATTATTATCCGATTGGAACGAAATTTTGCACGACGTGTTTTGTTATGATATCCAATAACTATGCCAAGTGTGGTTCAAATCGGTCCATAACCTGATATAGCTGCCATATAAACCGATCTTGGGTCTTGACTTCTTGAGCCTCTAGAGTGCGCAATTCTTATCCGATTGGAATGAAATTTTGCACGACGTGTTTTGTTATGATATCCAACAACTGTGCCAAATATGGTTCAAATCGGTCCATAACCTGATATAGCTGCCATATAAACTGATCTTGGTCTTGACTTCTTGAGCCTCTAGAGTGCGCAATTTTTATCCGATTGGAATGAAATTTTGCACGACGTGTTTTGTTATGATATCCAACAACTGTGCCAAGTATAGTACAAATCGGTTCATAACCTCATATAGCTGCCATATAAACCGATCTGGGATCTTGACTTCTTGAGCCTCTAGAGATCGCAATTATAGTCCGATTTGCCTGAAATTATGTATTACGAATCCTCTCATGACCATCAACATACGTGTTTATTATGATCTGAATCGGTCTATAGCCCGATACAGCTCCCATATAATTCGATCTCTCTATTTTACTTCTTGAGCCCCCAAAGGGCGCAATTCTTATTCGAATTTGCTGACATTTTATACAGGTCTCCAACATGTAGTAATATAATAATAGCAGAGCAAATATTTTCTTATATCCTTTTTGCCTAAGGAGATATGCCGGGAGAAGAACTCGGCAAATGCGATCCATGGTGGAGGGTATGTAAGATTCGGCCTGGCCGAACTTAGGACGCTTTTACTTGTTTTTTTTTTCGACAAAAGTTGTTTTTTTCAAAATTATTTTTATCTATGTACATGATACTGACATTCGTACTACCCGTGTTGTTATATGGCTCCAAGGCTTGGGTACATTATACAAACTTTTTCTTCAGCTGTTTGTCCCTCCTACTAATGCTGGTGGCATTTGTAAATATTTCTACATATTGAAACTGCTCCGCAAGGCGTAGTGCTGACTTTGTAAAGCAAAAACTTGTTATCATAATTATTATTATGATAAAATTTTGACATATTCAGTATATAGGCAGTATAGCAACAAAAACCAATCGTAATCAATGATATGATGCCCAAACTAAATATGTGGCAGAGGTTTATAAAACTTACTACGTTTTATGCAAGTACACTGAAAAAAAAGTGACCCAATAGTTGTGTTAGGATAGGTTGAAAAGAGGGTGCAGATATTAATTCGCCCCATGCCACTATGGGCATATACCTAAGCCACTAATCGGCTTGTTGTGCGCTCTAAAAACTATAAAGTAACCTCTTAAAAGAAATTCTAAGTTAGGAATTCCGTGCTACTTACAAAATCCTTAATTGTTTTCCATGCCACTCCCCTAAGTTGGTTCATGTCAGGTATAATTGCCGGTATCTGTTAGACGCCAAAGCTGGGCAATGACAAAATTTTAAAACAATGTTTAAAGTTAAAATTTCTAATTTAATTAAATTTATTCAATGATACTCAAATTTGAGAAATTCGTAAACTATTTTGAAAGAATATTTATTCAAGTTTAAGAATATAGGTTTATAGGAACCATTGAACTGAACATAACAACATGTTTTTGTTGGGCAAATAAAAACTTGTTGAGAAGAAACTTGGTTAAGTAAATTGAGTTCCCAAACTATGAACTATCTTCCACTAATTACAGTTGAGTAAAATTTATTAAGAATGCGAATTTTTTCCTTGTTTTAATAAAAAATTTAACCAAATCAGATTAAAATTTACTAACTTATTTGGAATAAGGGTTTTACTTTATTTTATGCGCACCATTTCTCTAAGTGCGTTTTTAATTTTTAATAGTCGAAAACCGAAATAATCTTCCTACGGATCATCTCTGGGTATACAGCAGTTGTTGACAAACTTTGAGCTTTAAAGTACGTGTCTTAAAGTCACTAAAACGGATGCTATCGAAAAATGGCTTATGGGCCAAGACAGCATTCATCCGACGATTTATAACAATGTTACCTATTTATCTAGTGGCCGTCTCCTTTTAGGATGAGTAATAATGAAAACAGAACCC